>NC_058378.1:26282631-26588421 GCF_018350175.1 Felis catus | reverse complement strand
AAGTTATTTTTTAACATTTTTTAAAAACTTACTTTCACTAGGGGCGCCTGGGTGGCTCAGTCGGTTAAGCACCGACCTCGGCTCAGGTCATGATCTCGCGGTTCGTGAGTTCGAGTCCCACGTGCGGCTCTCTACTGTCAGCTCGGAGCCTGGAGCCTGCTTCGGATTCTGTCTCCCTCTCTCTCTGCCCTTCCCCGGCTCACACTCTGTCTCTCTCTCTCTCAAAAATAAATAAACATTAATTTAAAAAATTAAAAAAAAAAACTTACTTTCACTAAATGTCTCTCCAATACAAAAGTTAATGAGATACCAAAAAAAAAAAAAAAAAAAGTGGATGTTCTATAGGTAAACAAGTGTGGGGAACACTTTAATACGGTCCTGTTTGGTTTTGATTGTTTTTTTTTTCTCTGAAGCATTTTTCATAGCCTGTAATATGCAAATATCCACTATACATCTCCAAGATGCTTTTGGAACACACACTGGGAATATTCTTTTTTTTTTTTCTTTCTAGCCATTTTTTTCCCATTGAAGTAATAGTGGTTAATTCATTGGACAATGTATTTGAATATCTTGTATTTTGAATATACCCTACACCCAAACCTATGGTCTTTTCTGTTTGGGATTCAGGGAGTAAGTCAGTTAGGTACCAACAACTATCTCAGTTCAAGGTAATGATGGAAGAAGCTCTTTTTGGGGGTTCAGGTTTAAGGTGTATTCTCTGCTTTACTGTTATCAGGTCATTAAGCTGAATATTTGATCCTTAGCTTCACAATAAGCATTTATAGACCTTAGTTCCTTATTGTCCCGTTCAGACAACCTATTGAATGAAGACTAGAAAAGAATGTCCACTGTGTTCTGTGTGGTTTTAAGGAATATTTTAGTTACCATAAGCTAAACTAAATTGATTTTCTAGGACATAGTTCTTGAAGTCTTTTTGAAAAATTTTTTAATGTTTATTTATTTTTTAGAGAGAGAGAGAGAGAGAGAGAGAGCGCACGCTTGAGCAGGGGCGGGGCCGAGAGCTAGGGAGGAGACACAGAATCCGAAGCAGGCTCCAGGCTAAGCTGTCAGCACAGAGCCCAATGCAGGGCTTGAACCAACGAACTGCAAGATCTGACTCTTAACTGAACTGACTGAGCCAACCAGGCACCCCAGGTTTTGATGTTTTCAACACAGGCTGCATCATTTGATTTAGCTTTAAGAATGCTTAGTGAAATCAGCAGATTTACAGTGTTTGCTCTTAGTGTTTTTTTAAATAGTGTATACACTTTACCAAACATTTAAAAATGCAGATATGCATGGTGGAGAGTGAAAATCCTCTGTAATTACAATTTCCATTGGTGACAAGTGGGTTCAAACACTTCCAGAGAGTTCACTACAATTATACACATTACGTGTGTGTGTGTGTGTGTGTGTGTGCACCCACACCTGTGTGCGTAGGCACTGTTAATCACATAAATAATCTAAATTTCTATTATTTTGGGGTATGTTAACTTCATTTTAATAGGCATATGTTAACTTCATTTTAATAAACTTTCCCTTTCACATCAAAAAATTTCCTATATCTGCAATTCATTTTAATACTAAAATTATTTTTCTCATATTGTGTACCTTTTCATTACCTCCTAATCTCACTTCAATAGAAGCTCTAACAGAATAAAAACTATGCTTAAATATTTAAAACATGCAGTTTCTTTGTTTGATTATATCTGTCAACTTGATTTACGCCTTCTGGCTCTTTGTGACTTATGAAAAATCAGGGGTTTTTTCACAAATTCAAAATAAATTAACAAGAATACATCACTACAGAAATGGAATATATATTAATAAATATATACTGTGTAGATATACAATGTACTTAATGTATCAATTTTATTTTGTAATTTACTATACCCTGGGAATTTAAGCCCCAGAGGCATTTTGTCCCTTCACTGGCATAAAAATCTAACGTACTAAGGAATGGAGCAGGTTTATGGCTCCAAAATAGGACAGATAAAACCTCGTTTGGATGAGGGTTAGCGCAGTGAGTCCACTAAAAACCAGCACTGTGCATGTGGCTGTCTGGAAGCACCTCCAGAGTAAACAGCCACAGCAGCTAAATAGGGCTGAACGGAGAGACCACAGCTGATAGCATGAGCAGTCAGGACGCAAGACTGGAATTCTTTATTAGCAGAACAGACTACATGGCAGTCCAGGTAATTTAAAGAACGGGTATCAAGTGAGGTGTCAACAGAGTCATCTCGTAGAGAGATAAAAAAAAAAGCTAAGAATGCTTGGCAAGGAAAAGTATCTGAGGCTGATGAAAAAAATATATATTGTACGCATTAACAGATGATCAATTGTAGTGTTGAATACAAACCAGAAGAAAAAATATATATAATTTATTGCTTTAATCCAGAATGAACAGTACGGTAAGTTTGGTATTTGGCAACTTGAAAGGCTCATTGGATTCCGTCGATTTCACCTCCTTAAAAGTGTGTCCCGATAAAGATAATTTATTTACCAACACGTAGCACCTTCTGTACACAACAGGTAGAAACTGGAGAGATATAGAAGATAGTGCATGGATGCTTTCAACTGAAAGAAATGTGGGGCCAAAGGTCGGAGTGAAAATAAGCAGGTAAGACTCCAGCGTATTCCGTCTGAGATTACGCTGGGCAACCCTGCTCTATCTACCCTAGATTGACGTTCTTAAAGATGATCCCTATCGATTAAGGTATTCATTTTGGATTAAATGATCACACGGTCATACAGGAGAGAAGAAAGTCTCCCCACAATGAAGCTAAAGCAATAAATCAGCTTTCTATCTTGGACTCAGTACCTGTGCGCCTCTCTCTGCTCTTTCTTGGTAAAATTGATGTCCTTGAAAATACACCATGAATTTTGAATTATGACTCTTGAAAACACTAATAAGAAATAAGCTAACTTTTGTTTGGAAGAAACTTCTCTGTTCCTGTTTGTATTAGGAACATTCCAAAAACCACCAACTGTATGCTAAGCACTGAATATGATGTTCACGTAGGGACAATACATTTTCTATTATTTTTCCACTATTTTTTGAGTGCATTCTTAAGACACGGTGGTGTTTTATACTTATTAAGTCATGCACGTTTTTGAAAGGAATGTCAAAATGATACAGACGAATAGTAAGCATTTTTGAGCATTGGAATTAATAATTTGCAGCATCTACTATAGTGCATTTACATAATAGATCAAAATACAGTTTGTCAGTTTAATTCAACAAATATGTATTTAAAGCCCTACAATATGCCAGATGATGTGTAAGGTTAGAGAGGAAAAAGTGAATAAGACATAGTTGATTTCTTTGAGGAGCTAGGACAGGAAACCCCAAAGGTGGATATAATAACAAAGAAAACATGAGAGTTCCTTGTAAGAAGAAAAAACAGCCAGAGCTCTAACTTGACCAATAATCAAGTATTTTCTCAGTGTCTGAAGAGTACACGTTCACACTCAAGCCTAACAATTACACCTTTTAGAATATACTTAGCTACCTGATTTTCATGTTTGCCAAACTATTTCAGACCTTTCTCCTTAGGGTGTCTTTAACATCCTCGGTGCCTTTCCTCCCATTGTTCAAGAACCCTACGTTTTGCTTCTGTTCTCGGGAGGCAGTCAAGTATATCGGTAATTTAATTTGAGTCTCAGAGCTGTGAGTAATCCAAGGTTCACCTCTTTCCTTCTCTCATGTTGTGCATGCAGCATCAGAGGCCCTGAAATATTAAGGTTTCCAAACTTTTCCAAAGTCACACAGGTTTGAGGGCAAAACAAAGACTAAGTACTTTAAATCTCAGCTCAGACTTCCGGCCACTCTACAAATTTACTGTCAAGTGAAGGGAAGACTCATAAGAACACAGCTCCAAAGGTAAAAGGTAAGACTTTAAGGACTGAACCTGGAAAGTATTCAGTGTTGCAGGTTCAAACATTTGGAGTCAAAACTCTAATACACAATGGCCATTCCCATCAATAGATAAAAGGCAGTGGGCTGCCTTTTTCCTCCTTCTCCTTTGTTCCCATCTTCACTTTTGATGTTCTTTCTCTTAGTATGGTTTTGCTAGAAACAAGCCGGGGTAACTCCTGCTGGACTTCATTTCCAGCTTTTAAGCACTGGCTATAGGGCGGGCGATACTTCAAAGGAAGTCTGTCTGCAGAGATATCAATCAACCCAAGCAAATAGACTCCACAGAGAGAGGAAATCGTTCCTATCAGGAGTGTTCAGCAAAACAGAGACCAAGTGTTTCTGAAGCTGAAAACCCCAATCTGCATTAGTTTTATTTAACGATTTGAGACTTGCAATGGGAATAAATGAAAGTTGCATCTAAACTGTAAGGATTGAGTAAGCCTGACTGAAATGTTTGAGAACAGCTCTACTTTCTAAGTGATCTGGGAGTCGAGGGATGACTGTCCATTTGGAGCATATGCCTGTGACCTGAGTGCTTTGTGAAGCAATGTCAAATTGTTTTAGTACAACGGATCATACCCTGGGGCCCAAAGAATCCACGGGCAGAATTCACAACAAATTGAGCTTTCTGGGGGGCGGGGGGGTTGCATTTTAAAAATAGTTTTATTTTTTTCACTAACGTCTAGGTAAAGTTAGCATTTCCTTCAGTTGTGAATGTTGGCAACAACCTACTGCCGTGTTAACGATGTCTGTTCCTTTTCACCAGTGACAATCACAGATATTTCCCAATCACGTTGCAAGTATCTTGAAAAATTTCTGGGTAATTACAGTAGTGAATTAGACCCTCAATTAGATCTTGTTATTTAATGAGTTAATAAAGAAGCAAGCAGATGGATATATAAAATGTATTAAAATATAATAATAATTAAAGCTTGGTTTCCTTCTAATCCATGTTATGTATTATGCATTTTAAGGTTTTGTTTGTCTGTTTTTGTTTTTGCTTTTGTTTTTGTTTTGAGAAAAAGAGAGAGAGGGTAAGGGGCAGAATGAGAGAGAGAGAGAGAGAACCCCAAGCAGGCCCTGCATTGTCAGCACAGAGTCTGATGTGGGGCTCGAACTCACTACCTGTGAGATCATGACCTGAGCCAAAATCAAGAGTCAGAAGCTTAACCAACTGAGCCACCCAGGCACCCCTGTATTATGCATTTTAAGACATTATTATGAATCTGAGAAGCAGGCTGGCAGAATACTTAAAATGGTCAAAATACACATCCCTTTGCATTACCTTTCAAAATTATACGAATTAAGCTCTTGCGTGGGACTTAATGGAGCCTTAGTAATATGGGTGAGTCTATTGGAAGGAGAAAGACACTGATTAGCAGAAGCAGATGTTGTTGGCTTACCCTTTAGGGCAGCAAAGTCGGTATGCCACGGTGTGCACATGTATTCAACAATCTTGACCAAGGTTCAAGGGGTTAGAGGAAAATGTCTAAACCAATGGGTGAGTTACAACAACAGGAATAAGACTGGCAGGGAAGAAATCCTTAAGATGTGATGTCTTTGACATCATCTTAGTTCTGGATAATGACTTCATTCACAAATATTACTCCAGCCAGCATCTGTGGGATATTTGGTCAGGATCCACTCACCCTGACACTGAAAAGGAAAAAAAAAAAAAAAAAAAAAAAAATATATATATATATATATATATATATATATATGAAAAATAGATTTGCATATTTTCCTCCATTGAACTGGTGAAGACACTGAAACCAGAGAAATAAGTAATTTGTCCAAAGTGATTGTCTTAGTCAGCTAGGGCTGTCATCACAAAATACCATAGGCTTGGTGGTTTAAACAACAAAAAGTTATTCTCCCAGTTCTGAGGCTGGAAGTCTGAAATCAAGGTGCCAACATGATCAGTTTCTGGTGAGAGCTTCTTTCTGGCTTATGAATGGACACCTTCTCTTTGTGTCCTCACATAGCTGTGAGAGAGATAGACAGAGAGGGACGGAGGGACAGAGTTTGAACTCTGGTCTCTATTCCTCGTCTTACAAGGATACTGATCCTAGTGGATTAAGGCCCACCCTTTATAATCTTATTTAACCTTAATTACTTTTTAAAGATTCTTTCTCCAAATACAGTCATACTAGGGGCTAGGACTTCAACACATGAAGTGTGGGGGGACATAATTTGCTCCATAGCATCATCAAATAGTAAGTGCAATCACCAGAACTAATTTAAGTCTCTTAGAGACCAGAACTCATAGCTTTTACTGCAGCAGCAGTTACTATTCTAGGACCAGAGCCAACGGGCCCTTCTTCAACTACTGTCCCAGTGGGAAGCTGAAGTACTAAGTACAAGAAATCAAGAGGGACAGGGCGTGAACTCTCTTGAATGACAGGTTGGCCCATCGCCTTGCACCACATGATATGACTAATTCTGTGGTTGTCATTCAGTTCAGATTCCCCCCCCCCACCCCCGTTCCTGGGAACATCTGAAAGTGCTTGAAGACATTTTTGTTTGTCACGAGTTGAAAGGACGGTGCTACAGGCACCCTACTGGGTAGGGATTGTTGAAATATCCGACAACACCCAGGGCAGTCTCCCACTTGGAGAATTATCTAAACCAAAGTGTCTCTTAGTGCAAAGGCTTAGAAACCTTGGACCGTTTCCATTTGCTTCGCGTACTTTTTCCCCAGAAGTGGGTCATATTTTAAAAACTGCCTGCTGATGGTGGAACTGAAGATCAGAATGGCCTCAGCACATACAATCGAGCTGTGTCTATGTGCAGTACCTGGGACTCTACACTGGAGGGGCCTGAGTGAAGGGCACGCTAGTGCTAAGTGAGGAAGCGAAAACGATTAACAGTGAATCCACTGGATCTGGTTCTTAAAGGCTTCCGAGATTGTACATGTTTTCCATTAAAACCCGTAAAACTTACAGTATAGCATTGCAGATTTTCAAGGTTATCAACCTTTAATGTTTTTCAGATGTTGTAGGAATCAGGTGTAGGAGTTATGCTGTATCACTGAAGTCTTATTTTCAGGAGCCCTTGTATAAAACAGGCCAAACGGGAGACCTCTAGTGAAAGCACCCTGCCCCCTTCCATTCCTGGCAAGGGCAGAGGGGCCCCTGTGGCGAAACATCCTCTCTTCTGCCCCGATGGACTTTTCATTTGAGTGATCTGGTAACCCTGTGTTTCCTACTTCACCCTGCTCCCCTTTTCGGTCCTTACTCTGCCTGCCACCCCTGCCTGACACTCTTCTCCCGTGGGGTGAGTCACAAACTCCCAGGAGAGAGAAGATGGGAGCCAGGACAGGTTGGGGAGCTCTGCCCAAACCTACTACTAGTTATGCTGGTTAGACCAATAAAAGGCATCCGTCCCCTCACCCCTCAAAAGAAAATAGTTTATGAAAATCAATAAAAGCATGTTCAATTTTCTACTTTCTTGCTAGCTGCTATAGTACAAAATTAACTACTAATAAATCCACGGTTAAAGCAGGAAGATAATTAGGCAATGAAATTCCATACGTTTTCTCTTAGCTTTATTCTTTGTGAGCAATATTTCATTTTTACTTGACAAAAAATGATACCATTTTGTGTTAAGCTTTTCCCCATAACTGTAATCTCCTGGAATGTATGAACCTAGTCTTTGTCATCCTTTATGCAAATTCTCAAAGATCTCAGTGGACAACATTCAGAGTAAAATCTGTTCAAATTGTAATACAAACACTAAAGTCTACTTACTCTCTATTCAATAAGTTTTATTCATGATAAATGTCAGGCAATGATTACTATCTATTTGGCAATATAAGATCACTGTGTAAAGCTTTTCAGGGACTTGATTAAATAATTGACATAAAACACATATTTTCTGGGGCGCCTGGGTGGCTCAGTTGGTTAGGCGTCTGACTTCAGCTCAGGTCACGATCTTACAGTTTGTGAGTTCGAGCTCCACGTCGGGCTTTGTGCTGACAGCTCAGAGCCTGGAGCCTGCTTCAGATTCTGTCTCCTTCTCTCTCTGCCCCACCCATGCTCAAGCTCTCTCTCTCTCTCTCTCTCTCTCCCAAAAATAAACATTTGAAAAAATACATATTTTCTCGAGTACAAAAAAATTAATATCATTAATTAATTTCAATAATTTTAATATTATGTCAACGTCACTAATTATTGGAATTTATAAATGTGTTACCATAGTTGCCAAAAGGTAGGGTTCTTTTTGGGGGAGGGTTGTTTTGTTTTTGCTAATCAAGAGCATCTTTGCTTATAAAGAACTGGAAAAAAAATCAAACACATGGAAATATTTTCAAAGACCAAGTTGTAAAATTAATTTCATCTTCTTCAGAAGCAATGTATTTAGGAGGCTGAATTTTTAATATATTTTCTATGATGTGAATTGAAAGCTTTAAAAATGTGTAGGACCTACAAAGGTCTTAAAATGACAACTAAATTGTAGACTTCTATTTGCTATCCTACCTCTTTTCATTATTATACTGAGGTTATCTCCAAAGATTACAAGAAAAAACTAACTTCTAAAATATAAATATTGTTACCATCTTTGACATTTCAATACAGCAGGAAGAAACCTGAAGTCACAAAAATACAAACTTTCTTTCAAAGCCCACCAGGAATCAAATTATGATTATATTTTTTTTTCTTAGGGCAACTATAATTACTTTCTGAATTAAAAGCTAAGGTTTCCTGTTGCTGGCACAAAACATATCTATGTGTACCTGATGAATCAGACATTGACATTTGTTTCTTTATAATTGAGCTGTATCTTCAATCAGGAAAAGTGATAATTGAATAATGAGTCAATTATTATTTGCTTATTTGAGTGAATATATTGAATGAAAATCAGTGCATTAAAATATTCATGTACATTAATAATTAAACAGCTAGTCAAAATGGTAGATCATTTATATCTACAGAAAGAGCCTGAGTTATAACACAATTTTAAAAAGCATATGCAAATATAATAAAGACAGCCTTTACAACTTACTTTACTTCCCCCAGGGAAACGGAGTCTTAAAAAGGTGTAAGCACTGAGGCTTTACTGGGTGGTACAATTTTTCAGGGCAGTGAGCATGAGGAAAATATTGAGGTCAAGAAGGTGACTTATTGTCACAGTAGCCATCAACCTCAAGACAAGATACAAGGTCACTGTGGAAGGGTACAGAGATAATTTATATGCCAGTAACCCCGCTCCCTATTTCCTACTTCCCATTAATCACAATTTGCTACATGGATTTTTATTAAACTTCCAGATTGTCTCACCTGGCCTGTTTGGTGGCTCCTGGGTAGACACCACTCCACCAAAATGATGGTAGCAGGAGAGGCCCTGGGCTCGCTCATGCTGGCCTCTGGAAAAACAGTGCTGAGAAGAAGGGGTCCAGGGCAGTGGTCGAGGTGGGCTAAGCAGTCGCATTGCTGGGACAGAGATAAAGCTGAGAAAATCTGAGGCTCATTTTCTATAATCAGTGTTGGAAGTAAAGATTCTGAAGTCGCATCTCTCATAGGCTGCTTCTCGTTGTGTTAGCCCATGCATTGTTTTTAACAATATGGAAGACAGTGGCCACCCCCGAGAAAGGGACACTGGCAATGTCACGCATCTTTAACTTGCTGACCTTTCTGAATATAAAGGATTGATGAATGTAGTCTGTCTTAAAGAATATTGCAGGGGCGCCTGGGTGGTGCAGACGGTTAAGCGTCCGACTTCAGCCAGGTCACGATCTCGCGGTCCGTGAGTTCGAGCCCCGCGTCGGGCTCTGGGCTGATGGCTCAGAGCCTGGAGCCTGTTTCCAATTCTGTGTCTCCCTCTCTCTCTGCCCCTCCCCCGTTCATGCTCTGTCTCTCTCTGTCCTAAAAATAAATAAACGTTGAAAAAAAAAATTAAAAAAAAAAAAAGAATATTGCAGTGAAGTTGAAGAGAGCTAAAATGTTTTTTTTCTAAGTAATAACTGGCCAAAGATTGCTGACTACTAAAATAGGAACAGAAAGGAGAAGTAGCAAAGGATTATAGATGTGATAGGACCTGAATTCAAATGTGTTAGCTAAATCCTTTTCAGTAAGCAAGCTCCTTTCCGCAAAGTGAAGTAACTAATATGCCATTAGGTTATCTATCAGCAAGATACTTTTCCAGAAATCCAAAAGAGCTTAAGCCTACCAGGCAGAGAAAACCAAAACACCCAACAAGTGCAGTACAGTTTTTCTCATAAAAACAAATATGCTAAATGTGAATAGATTATTTTTATAGATACTACGTTTAAAAAAAAAGGCTGAGTTTTGACATTAGGATGATCTTGGATTAGTGATTTTTCCTATCTTTAATGGTATTACTAGTTGGCTATATCTTGGTAAAGCAGATTTAAATGTTTGTTATTTTGTAGAAAGAACAGTTCTTTGAAATTCCCTGAATTTTGTTTCCATGTGTATATTTAACATATAATTTCAGGCACATCTGCATGTTTTTTAAGGAAAAAATTGCATTTTAGCTTCAAACATATTACACTGAGTAAATGTAAAATGTTGATCTAAATAATTATATTTTCCAAGCCTATCATTCAATTGCACATATATGTGGGCAAGCACATGTGCGTGTTCACACACACATTCACTCTAAGCCAGTGGAAATGTATCAATTATTGCCTTAATTCATCTTTACTGAGGGCGCCTGAGTGGCTTAGTTGGCTGACTGTTTAATTCTTGATTTTGCTCAGGTCATAATCCCAGGATCATGGGATTGAGACCCACATTGGGTTTGCACTGAGCATGGAGCCTTCTTAAGACTCTCTGTCTCCCCCTCTGTCTCTTTCCCCTTCTCCCACTTGTGCCCTCTGTCTCTCTAAAAATAAAAAAATAAATAAAAATAATCCACCTTTACTGAGTAAGTATATATATGTACCTCTGTTTCATATATATTATATGTATGCAAACATGTATGTCAGTATGTGTGTGTATGTATGATTTTATAGAAACAAAGTAGTTTTAAAATTTTAGGAAATTTTGTTTTCTGAATTAATTAGGAACATCTGACTTCTAAGACTAGAGACCATTCTTAATTATTTCATAACTGTTGCTTTTTAAATTGGTAGTTTGCAAGTGTTTTAATTTCCCTTTTACGTGGATAAAATAAACTCTGCAAAATTTTGTTTACATGGTGTTACTTTTTACTGGCCTATTTACTGCATAAAATCATGTAGAAAATATGCCAAACGAACAAAATGCCTTTTTAAAATCTAAACAGTAGCAACGGGTTTCTTTTGTGCATAATTCTTGTCTAGGAATATCCCTGCTGTTGGTTAGAGAACAACAACTATTCAGAAATTCTTTGCTGGACTTTTGCTCAGCATTCCCACACCTTCTAAGATGAAATTTTCAAAATGCTAAAATGCATGTTTGACACTTCATTAAAACAGCTCCAGCAGAGATCAAGGCTATGATTCACTTCCAGAAATAAAGGTTTTCTGTGAGACTATGTAACAACAACAACAAAAAAATTGAAACAATTTCTATAACAAAAAAACAACTATGTATGTTATCTGATTGATTTTACTCAATTACAACACAAAATGTCGTATTTCCCTGATTCTGCGCTAGTCTGATATTGGCTAATTTACGAGTATATCCATAGCATGAAAGAAAGAAACAAAAAAACCCCAAAATATCTAATTAGTAGTTGATGCAGAGATCTCTATCTTTATTGATAAAAAAAAAAAAGAAGGAAATCTCATGATGATAGCAAAAGAGAAATAAACAGCAATTACAGTTAAGGCATCATGGTAATTTCCAGCACTCTGGGAAATCTTGTCCAAATACAAGTGATTTCGAAATATGCTATAATCCATAAAAAGTTTCATGAAGAAAATATTTCACTCTGTGATATTCCTGCTGAAGAAACATCAGCCACACATGAATTCAATGCTTATTTATAAAATAATTAGCTTATAAGTTTCAAAAGTATTTCTATCATTAACGTCAAAGAAAGACCGAAGCTTTTCCACACAAAACATGGGAATGAGACATGAGGGCTTTACGCAAAGCATGACTCTAAACTGGAGATTGTGATTTTGCTATAAAACACTCTAACTGTGTTTTTGCTATAAAACACATTACTGGGGACACTGTCACAACTGGAATGATGCCTGAGGATCAGACAATAATACATCATGTTAATTTTCTGATTTCAAAGATTATATTAAGAGCATGTCCTTATTTAAAGGAAACACAATATAACGTATTTGGGGATGATGTGGCATCAAGGTGGCAATTTGCTCTAATGTGGTTTATTAAAAAGAAAACCAAATTTCTTTCTTTGTACTACACCTTGCCTATTTTGTAAGTTTGTGATTATTTTAAAATTAAAAAAAAAGAAAGCAGGCACAAAAATACATAGGTATATTTAAGGACTTGAAAAATGTAGCAAATTGGAATAATTCAGTTCAGAAGCAAACAATAAGTGATATATGAATGTAGATAGTTTCAAAGTTATGCTTATATAAGCAGTTCAATAGTTGGGGATTTAATACAGTCACTAACTGCTGTAACAACTGGACAGAAAATCAGCGAGGATATAAATGACTTGACTGATATCGAACAACTTGACCTAACTGACATTTATAGAACAGATTACCGGATGATGGCAGAATACACATTCTTTCCAAAAACTCGTAAGACATTCTTCAAGATATACTATATATGGGTCCATAAAACCAGGCAATAAATTTAAAAAGATTGACATCATACACATTTTGTTCTTTGAAAACAATGAAATTGGATATCCACCATAGGAAAAAAATATTAGAAATCTTCACATATTTGGAAACTAAATGACACACTTATAATTAACCTATAGGTTAAAGAAAAAATCATAAAAAGAATTACATATATTTTGAACTAAATGTGAACAAAAACATAATATCAAAAAAAATTGGCCACGGCTATCACGTCTTTTGTGGAAATTGTACACCTTTATGACCTATTTTAGAAAAGAAGAACAATCTCAAATCAGTTACCTAAACTTTCATATGAAGAAAATAGAAAAAGAAAAATGAACTAAATTTAAAGTAAAGGGAAGTGATGTAATAAAAATGATAGTATATATAAGAAAAAATAAAAACAGAAAAGCAATAGAAAAATCAATCAGACCTGGGCCCCTGGGTGGATCAATTGGTTGGGCATCTGATCATGATCCCAGGGTCGTGGAATAGAGACCTACATCCAGTTCCATGCTGAGCATGAAGCCTGCTTAAGATTCTCTCTCCCTCTGTCTCTCTCCCACACTTGCATGTGCTCTCTCTCTCTAAAAAAAAAAAAAAAAAAAAAAAAAAAAAAATATATATATATATATATATATATATATATATATATATATATTTAAAAAGAAAAATCAATGAGACCAGAAGGTACCTCTTCAACTTTTAGACAGACTGACAAAAAACAAACAAACAAACAAACAAAAACAACCAGGCTCCGGAGAAGACAGAAATTTCCCAAATTAGAAATAAGAGGGAATAGCAGTACTGGTAATATAGGATCTAAAAGGATTTTCAGGGATTATTAAGAACAAAGTTATGTCTACATCTTAGAGAACTTAGGTAAATGGAAAAATTCTTAGAATGACAAAAATTTACCAAAACTAAGTCCAAAAGCAATATTAATTCTGAGTGTATCCATAAGTAAAGAAATTACATTTATAATAAAACTTTCTTATAGAGGAAACTCCACACCCTGAACACGTCGTTGTTGAATTCTATCAAATATTTAAAATACGAATTATATCATCTGCATAAACTTTTTCAGAAAACAGAAGGAAGGAACATTTATTTCCCCATTGATTCTATGACGTCAGCATAACACTGATATAAAAGACAGACACATAAATCATAAGTAAGAAAATTAACGATGAATACTCTTTTGGAATGTAAGCACAGAAACCCTTAACAAGGAATTAGCAAAATAAATCTTCAACACATAAAAAGAATTATTCAAAATGAATCAGTGGTATTTTTCCACAAGTACAGGGATGGTCAAACATCCCCAAATTAGCCCATGCAACATACCATGTTAATCGAATAAAAGAAAGAAAAACACATTATACTCTCAAAGTCAGGAAAAAAAAATGTCACAATAAAATACCAGTTCATGCTAAAAGTTCTCAGCATCCTAGGATTAGAAAAAAATGCTCTACAGACTGGTATAGAACATCTATTAAAAACCTCCCACTAGCATCATAATTAAGTATGAAACATTGAATGTTTTATCCCTAATATGTGGGACATGCTAAGGATGTTTATGTTTACCGTTTCTGTTCCATTATGTACCAAAGATTCTAGCAAATGCAATAGGTTAAAAAAATTACTGGCACCAGAGTTAAAAAGAAGTAAAATTGATGATTTCTTTACAGATGATGTAATCTTCTATGTAGAAATTTTTAAGAATCC
This sequence comes from Felis catus, assembly GCF_018350175.1. NCBI lineage: Eukaryota > Metazoa > Chordata > Mammalia > Carnivora > Felidae > Felis > Felis catus. Next base: position 26,574,058 of record NC_058378.1, on the reverse strand, counting down.
CAGATAAAATTATTATCATTACTGTATTAGCAAGGTAATAAGATATAAGGCATATATTTATTTATTTATTTTCAATATTTATTTATTTTTGGGACAGAGAGAGACAGAGCATGAATGGGGGAGGGGCAGAGAGAGAGGGAGACACAGAATGGGAAACAGGCTCCAGGCTCTGAGCCATCAGCCCAGAGCCTGACGCGGGGCTCGAACTCACGGACCGTGAGATCGTGACCTGGCTGAAGTCGGACGCTTAACCGATTGCGCCACCCAGGCGCCCCGTATTTAAAAATGTAAAGGAAAAGAAAAGAAAAAATCAAATATACCTCTATATATTACCAATATCTAGAAATAAAATTAAGAAAACACTTTTGTTTACAAAAGTATCAAATACTAGGAATACATTTAGCAAACAAAATGCAAGATGTATATGCTGAAAGCTAATAGTAGTGATGAATGGTTCAACATAATAAGCTATATCCATACAGTGTCATACTACTCTGCAATAAAAAGACTTAAAATGCTTATAGAGATACATATTATAATATAGATGGTCTTCTAAAATATTATAGGCAGCTGAAGCAAGCCACACACAAAAGACTACATACTGTATCACTCAAAGAGCAAAATTTTTATAGAGATTTTTATAAAATTTAATTTATTAATATTTTCATTTTAGATTCATAGTTTAAGTATTGTATCTAAAAACTCTGTTAAACACAAAACTTCACAGATTTTTCCTTTTCTATTTTCTAGAAATTTTATATTTTACATATTACTTTTAGATCTATTATCTATTTCGTATTAATTTTGGATGAGAGATATGGGTTGATTTTCCCTTTTTATTTGTTGGCATACGGACATACAAATTTTTCATCATTTATTGAAAGATAGCTCCCCACCAAATTTTCAGTACACTTTGTCAAAAATCAGTTACTGTATTTATGCGGGTCTATTTCTTGGCTTTCTATTCTGTTCTACTGATCTATGTGTGTGCCTTTTGCCATTACCACACTTTCTTGATTATTACAGATTTACAGTTAGCCCTGATGTCATGTAGTGTAAATTCTCCAACTTTGTTCTTCTTTTTCAACATTGTTTTGGTTATTCTAGTTTATCCATATTTTTAAATACATTTTAATGTATTTTTAAGTTTATATTGAGAGAGAGAGCTAGCATGCACATGAGTGGGGGAAGGGCTGAGAGTGAGGGAAAGAGAGAATCCCAAGCATGCTCTGCAGTGTCAGTACAGAGCCCAATGCAGTGCTCAGACTCACAAACTCTGAGATTATGACCTGAGCTGAAATCAAGAGTCAGTCGTTTAATCGACTGAGCCACCCTGGTACCCTGTAAATATGTTATATTCAGACTGTCAATATCTACAAAAAAATTCCTAGGATTTTCATTGGGGTTGTGTTGACCTGTTAAATTAGGAATATGGAACTTGTATTTTTGTACCCTTTGGGTAAATAGTGTAATTGCTGGATCAAATGATGAATGGATAAAGAAGATGCAGTGTGTGTGTGTGTGTGTGTGTGTGTGTGTGTGTGTGTGCGTGTGTGTGTGTATGCAATGGAATATTACTCAGTCATCAAAAAGAATGAAATTTGCAACAATGTGGATGGAGCTAGAGAGTATTATGCTAAGCAAAATAAGTCAGTCAGAAAAAGATAAATGCCATGTGATTTTACTAATATGTGGAATTTGAGAAACAAAACATATGAACATATGGGAAGGGAAAAAGAGAGATAGAGAAAGGGAAACCAACCATAAGAGACTCTTAAATATAGAGAACAAACAGGGTTGATAGAGGGACGTGGCTGGGGATGGGATAAATGGGTGATGGGTATTAAGGAGGGCATTTGTTGTAATGAGCACTGGGTGTATATGTATGTGACGAATCACTAAATTCTACACCTGAAAACAATATTTACCATACATGTTAACTAACTAGCATTTAAATAAAAACTTAAAAAGGAAGGAATTCATATACTGACAATATCTAATTTTCCAATATAAATCAGATACTGCTGATGAGAATGTAAAAAGGTACAGCTGAAGTGGCAACAGTTTACCAGTTTCTTTTTAAAATATAAACATGAAGTTAGCCTATGACCCAGCAATTCAACTCCTAGGTTTATATTCAAGTGAAATAAAAACATATGTCTTTACAAAAATTTGTACATGGATGTTTGTAACAGCAATTTTCATAATAGCCAAAAAGTAGAAGCAACACAATGCTCATCAATTGAACAGATAAATGAAATGTGATATAACCATAAAATGGACAGTATTTAGCAATATAAAAGAATGAAGTACCGATATGTTACAATATGGATGATCCTTGAAAATATTATGCCAAGTGAAAGAATCCAGGTAAAGCCCATATATTACATGAAATGTCCAGAATTGACAAATATAAAGATATAGATTAGTGATTGCCTAGAGCAGGGGCATTGAGAGTAAATGGGGAGTGACTGCTAGTGGGTACAGATCTTCTTTTTGTGATTACCAGAATGTTCCAAAATTGACCGTGGTGATTGTTGCACAATTCGAAATATATTAAAAACCATTAAATTGTAAACTTTAAATGAGTAAATTTTTAATGTGTGAATTACATAGTAATATGTCTGTTTTAAAAGACCTATCTGGATGTTTATACAGCTTTGTTTTTACTCATTAAAAACTGGAAGCAGCCCAGATAGCCTTGAGCAGGTGTGTAGATAAGCAAACTGGAGTACATCCATAAAACCGAATGGAATAGAGTCAGCAACATTGATTCAAGCAATGAAATAGATACCTCTTAAAATACATTCTGGTAAGTAAAAGAAGCCAGACCCCAAAAGCCATATATTTAAAAATTCTGTTTATATGGCATTCTGAAAAAGGCACAACTATAGAGACAGTAAAAAAGATCACTAGTTGTCAGTTTGAGAAGGGGAGAGATATTTTGTACAAAGATGATACATAAGCAGGTTTAAGGGTGAGGGAACTGTTCTGTAAAGCACTGTAATGACAGATGCAGGGCCCTACGCATTTACCAACATCCACAGGAGGGTACTCAATAAAGGGTGTACTTCAATATATGCAAAATTAAAAAACTCAATCAGAGTCTGAGGATCTCAGGACGTGATGTGACCCATGCCAGACTTATCTACTGTATTCTAAATGAATGATATAACCTCCCTGAAAAGAATGGGAAGGGGAGCAACCTAAATAATTTTGGAGAGCAATACTCGCCTTGGTTCTGTAAGACTAATGACAAAGATAACTCTTCACAAAGAACACTCTAGTTGCCACATTTCTTTCTCACGTGATTACAGGGAAGCAACTCTGAAAATACTACACATGTAGACTAAGGTTGAAAGAGTAAACACATATATTGAAGATAATGAGAACCAGATTATCACTGTCAGAGAAAGAAGCTATAAATAACAACAGAATGCTATAATATGCTAATTGACACTAGATCAGAATACAGGATAGTAGTATGAACTCATCATTTTGGTTTCTAAGTTCTTTTTCTTTTTTTTAATGTGTATTTATTTTTGAGAGAGAGAGAGACAGAGACAGAGAGACAGAGCATGAGCAGGGGAGGGGCAGAGAGAGAGGGAGACACAGATCCAAAGCAGGCTCCAGGCTCCCAGCTGTCAGCACAGAGTCCGATGCGGGCTCGAACCCATGAGCCATGACATCATCACCTAAGCCTAAGTCGGACGCTCAATGCACTGAGCCACTCAGGTGCCCCTGGTTTCTAAGTTCTATTTTCCAGGAAGGATAACCAGCACTCCCTGGAGAAGTGATTGGTTTTAGGTCGAATGGAGCAAGGGGAAACATACAATGAGTCTGGAACATCTTATAGTGCCAGAAAATAACAAGTCTTTAAAGTGTGCTTTAGAAAGGGGGAAAAAAAAAGAACAAGAATTTGTTGAAAGGCACATGAGCCAATCTTAAAGAGAATGTAATAGAACAAGTAAGAAAATTTTTCACAACAAAATAAATAACATAGATTGGATTATGACGTGGTGACTAAAATAAATTTCCATGAGTCTACACTGATATATATGAGTGACTGAGTAAATAAGTGGAGTAGAGGGATAACTTTTGTTTATGAAAAATTCTAAAATATAAATGGAGGGGCACCTGGGTGGCTCATTCAGTTAAACGTCTGACTCTTGATATCAGCTCAGGTTGCAATCTCACAGTCGTGGGATTGAGCCCTGAGTTGAGCTCTTCACTGAGCATGCAACTTCCTTGGGATTCTCTCTCTCCCTCTCCCTCCTCCCCCCACCAATAAATAAATTTTTTAAAAAGTTTTAAATAAAATAAAATAAAGTATAAATGCAGAAGGGTGAGGAACACAGCAAATCCCCATTAGAATACCCTGGAAATAAATGCTGCGGGCAGGTTCCATTGATGAATGCTGAAATTAATGGACACAACTTTAATGACTGCAAACAAAGTATGCAGTATACCAAAGTATATCTAATTATCTTTTTTTAACTGCTTCTTAATTTTTGTGGTGGTTCTTAACACATGTCCACAGATACTTTGGTATTTCTCCTTCCAGTAGATGGAGGGAACATAATTCCCCTTTCCTGGAGTGTGAACTGCACATGGTGACTCATTTTAACAAAACGAGTATGAAAAGAGATAATAGTAACGTTGCAGTGCAGAACCCAAGTGATCCAAGTGAACATCATGCTGATATCCTGTCCCCCTGATATGATGTGATGAAGAGGACACTTTACCTCTGTGGTGTTTTTTCCAAAAAAAATATAATCTCACTCTACACATGGAAAAACCAAGAAACTGTCACAGATAACAGGAGACTAAAAAGACTTGAGGACTAAATGTAATATGATAACCTGGATTGGATCTTTGGGCCAGAAAAAAAAGCATTAGTGGAAACACTGATGAAATATAAATAATGTAGTTTAATTAATAGCATTTTAGCAATGTTAATTCTTAGTGTTGATGTATGTATCGTGATTATGTAAGTGTTTAACATTGGATGAAACCAGGTGAAAGGTATGTGGAAAATCTCTTGCCTATCTTTGCAACTCTTCTGTGAATCTAAAATTATTTCAAAACAAAAGAAAAGTCAAAAATAAGATAAAGTATAGATTTTAAGTCTTCAGCTCTTATTCCTTCCCAAAATATTACCCATTTTTATATTGATTACATAGATAAATTATATAAATACATCCCAAATACTTTAATCAATAAAATCAGGGGTGAAGAATGATAAATATAATTTAATTGATACCAAATACATTTTTCCAGTCTCATGACTTTGCCTCAACATTTTGACGTTCTCCCACTGAAGCTTCCATTGATTGCAAGGGGATGTACGACCAACAATTATAAGAGAATATTATGAGCAATTATATGCCAACGAATTGGGCATATAATATGACAGAAATGCACAAATTCCTAGAAACATATAAACTACTGAAAGTGAAACAGGAAGAATTAAAAAAATTGAACAGATCCATAAGCAGTAAAAAAATGAATCACTAATCAAAAATCTCCCAACAAACAAGAGTCCAGGGCTGGATGGCTTCCCAGGGGATTCTAGCAAACATTTAAAGAAGAATTAACACCTATTCTTTTGACATTGTTCCAAAAAAAAAATAGAAATGCAAGGAAAACTTCCAAACTCATTCTACAAGGCCAGCATTACCTTGATCCAAAACCAGACAAAGACCACACTAAAAAGGAGAATTATAGACCAATTTCTCTGATGAACATGGATGCAAAAAATCTCCACAAAATACTGGCAAATCAAACCAACAATACATTAAAAGAATTATTCACCACTATCAAGTTGGATTTATTCCTTGGCTGCAGAGCTGGCTCAATATCCACAAATTGATCAACCTGATATACCACATTAATAAAAGAAAGGATAAGAACCACATGATCCTCTCAGTAGATGCAGAAAAAGCATTTGACAAAATATAGCATCTTTTCTTGATAAAATCCCTCAAGCTGGTAGGGATAGAAAGAACATACCTCAACATCATAAAGGCCATATATGAAAGGCCCACAGCTAATATCCTCAGTGGAAAGCTGAAAGCTTTCCATAAGGTCAGGAACATGACAGGGATGTCCACTCTCACCACTGTTGTTCAACATAGTATTGGAAGTCCTAGCCTCAGCAATCAGACAACACAAAGAAATAAAATGTGTACAAATTGGCAAGGAAGAAGTCAAACTTTCACTATTTGCAGACATGATACTCTACGTGAAAACTCAAAAGACTCCACCAAAAAGCTGCTAGAACTGATATATGAATTCAGCAAAGTCACAGGATGTTACATCAACATACAGAAATCTGTTGCATTTCTATACACCAATAATGAAGCAGCAGAAAGAGATATCCAGAAATCTATCCCATTTACAATTGCACCAAAACCCATAAAAAACCTAGGAATAAACTAACCAAAGAGGTAAATGATCTATACTTATGAAATTTAACACTTATGAAATTTGAGAAGACTGAAAGAAATGGAAGAACATTCTGTTCTCAGGGATTGGAAGAACAAATATTATTAAAATGTCTATATAACCCAAAGCAATCTACACATTCAATACAATCCTTATCAAAGTAACACCAGCATTTTTTTTACAGAGCTAGAATAAACAATTCTAAAATTTGTATGGAACCAGAAAAGACCCCAAATAGCCAAAGTCATCCTGAAAAAGAAAACCAAAGCTGGAGGCATCACAATTGCAGACTTCAAGTTGTATTACAAATCTGTAATCATCAAGAAAATATGGTACTGGCACAAAAACAGACATGTAGATCATGGAAAAGAATAGAGAACCTAGAAATGGACCCATAAATGTATGGCCATCTAATCTTCAACAGCACAGGAAAGACTATCCAGTGGAAAAGACAGTCTTTTCAACAAAGGGTATCGGGAAAACTGGATGGTGACATGCCGAAGAATGAACCTGGAACTCTTTCTTACACATACACAAAACTAAATTTAAAATGGATGAAAGAGGAGTGCCTTAGTGGCTCAGTTGGTTAAATGTCCGACTTCTGCTCAGGTCAAGATCTCACAGCTCCTGGGTTTGTGCCCTGCATTGGGCTCTGTGCGGACACCTCAGAGCTTGAAGCCTGCTTTGGATTCTGTGCCTCCCTCTCTCTCTCTGCCCCTCCCACGCTCACATGCAAATTCTCTCTGTCTCCCTATCTCTCTCAAAAATAAAGAAACACACACAAAAAAATTTAATTGATGAAAGACCTAAATGTAAGATAGGAAACCATCAAAATCTGAGAGGAAAAAACAGGCAACAACCTCTTTGACCTCAGCCACAGCAACTTCTTACGAGACATGTCTCCAGAGACAAGGGAAACAAAAGCAAAAATGAACTAGTGGGACCTCATCAAGATAAAAAGCTTCTGGGACTCCTGGATGGCTCAGCTGGTTAAAAGTCTGACGTCAGCTCAGGTCATGATCTTGTGGTTTATGGGTTTGAGCTCCACATCAGGCTCTGTGCTGACAGCTCAGAGCCTGAAGTCTGCTTTGGATTGATTCTGTGTCTCCTTCTCTCTCTGCCCCTCCCCCTCTTCTTCCTCCTCCTCCTCTTCCTTCTTCTTCTTCTTCTTCTTCTTCTTCTTCTTCTTCTTCTTCTTCTTCTTTCTTCTCCTTCTCCTTCTTTTCTCTCTCTCTCCCCAAAATAAATAAACATTAAAAATTTTTTAAAGATAAAAAGCTTCTGCATAGGGAAGGAAACAATCAACAAAACTAAAAGGCAACCAACTGATGGAATGGGAGAAGATATTTGCAAATCACATATGAGATAAAAGGCTTAGTATTTAAAATCTCTAAAGCATGTATCAAAGTCAACACCCAAAAAACAAATAATCCATTGAGGAGTTCAGCAGAGGACATGACACTTTTCCAAGGAAGACATCCAGATGGCCGACAGATACATGAAAAGATGTTTAACATCACTCATCAGCAGCGAAATACAAATCAAAAGCACCGGGAGATACCACCTCACTCCTGTCAGAATGGCTAAAATGGACAAATCAGGAAATAATTAGATGTTGGTGAGGATGTGGGGAAAGGGGAATCCTTTTGCCCTGTTGGTGGGAATGCAAAGTGATGCTGCCACTGCAGAAAATAGTATGGAGGTTCCTCAAAAAGTTAAAAATAGAACTACCCTGTGACCTAGCAATTACTCTAGTAGATGTTTATCCAAAGGACATGAAAATGCTGATTCAAACGGGCACATGCACCTCCATGTTTATAGCAGTGCTATCCTCAATAGCAAATTTATAGAAAAAGCCCAAATGTCCATGGGCTGATAAATGAATAACGATGATATGGTATATATATACAACGGAATATTACTCGGTGATCAAGAATAAAATCTGACCATTTGCAACAACGGAGATAGAACCAGAGCATATTATACTAAGTGAAATAAGTCAATCAGAGGAAAACAAATATATTATTTCACTCATATGTGGATTTTAATAAAACAGATGAACATAGGGGAAATGAAAGAAAAATAAGATAAGATAAAAACAGAGAAGGAGGCAAACTATAAGAGACTCTTCCCTACAGAGAACAAACTGAGGGTTTCTGGAGTAGAGGTGGGGGTGTGCCAAGTGGGAGATGGGCATTAAAGAGGGCATTTGTTGGGATGAGCACTGGCTGTAATATGTAAGTGGTGAATCACTAAATTCTAATGAAACCAATATTACACTATACATTAACTAAAGTAAAAAAAAAATAATAAGGGCTGTTCATCACTTTAAATCACAAACTGAACATGTGCTATCAGTGAATATATTTTTAAAATTGATTTTAAATTTTGAGATGACATATATCCTATAACTTGTTATCTAACATAGTTTGGATGGGCAGTCCACTATTTAGTTGACACAATCACTAGCAGGAGATCATAAATTGAAATAAATATGTGCAACAAACATTTTGTCTAAAGCTATAACTTAAATGCACATGAATTCCTCAAACTTAAGAGTGGCTCCCAGGCCTTTTCTATGTGTGGGGCTGCTTTTGACTCTACATAAGCCATGTCCATTATAGTCTATGATTTCTGTCTCAATTCCTTTTATTTGAGCAATCCACAGCTAAGCTTGAAACTTCTTTCTAGATATTCATAAAACTTCCTAATAGTTGAACCACCCATATCAACTTTGAAGAAATGTTTTCACTATTTGCTTTGTGTTTTTCAAAATACGGAACTTATTCTTCATGGAAATAACTCTTTTTACAGTCATATCTTTAACATCATATGTTAAAACATATATCTTTTAACACAATATGTAAATGACTTATACAATAACAATAACCATTACCTGGAAAAACAGGTGTCTGCAGGTAAGGAAATGGCTCAATACAAGGAATTAGAATTACCTGAGCATATTAGAGAATGACCCGCTAGAAGAGGGGACTCAATGAATAATGACCGTAACTCAGTATGATTCTCTGCAAAAGACATCAGCTAATTCTGTGAACTGTTTAACTAGGGGTCAGTTAAGAGACTGGACTGCAGATTCTGACACTAAGAATTATCATACAACACAGAGCCCTGCTCAAAATGTGTCTTCAACTTCTCTTATGTCAAGACTTGTGCTCTCTTCTCACAAGTAACCCTTGTCATCAATTTGGTATAAGTCATTCTAGACATTTCCAATGTGTGTGCGCACACACATACACACCACATACATGCATATTTTATTACTTTTTATACCAAAGGTAGCATAAACTATATGTCTTATTTTTAAAAGGTTTACACATTTGAATTAAATTGTTAAACAGTTTCATTTAAAGTTGAGTATACATCTGTACTAAATGTTATGCAACTATTTTACAATGATCTGGGCAGCAAAGGTGAGAGCTGGAACTAGGGTGAAGGAAGAGGAAGAAGAATGGGAAACTGTAGAGGCTTTCCAAAAATTAAATTGCCTGCAGTTACTCTATGTTTGGGAGGCAAGAGAGAAAATCATCTAAGGTAATATCAAGCTTCCCATCTGGGTAACTGGATAGATATTTGGTTGAGTAAAAGAAAAATGGCAGATAATTTTTGCTGAGGAAAGGGTTGGTCCATAAACCGGCTCCCGTACCCAGAGGGCAGGAGAGCTCAAGAAAATGGCAGATCACTCCAGATTAGTGGGTGGCAGTCATAATAAACAAGGGAATTTACATATGAGGCTTGTGTTGTCTTGTCTTGGGCAATAGATCTCTACACCTGCCCATCTTATCTTAAAAGTTTATATAAAAGCCTTAACTGGGTTCAGTCATACATATCATCCAAATGGTATCAACAACGTGTTGTTTTCTCTAGGCTATGTCCTTAAAAATGACTGCTAGCGTGAGAATAATCGATGGGGTGTACATTTCAAAGATAGGGGTAGGGGTAGTGAGCCTCCAACTGTCTAGGTCCAGTTTGTGGGTCAACTGAGGGTCATGTCCTCTCAATGATCATCAAGATAAAAAAAGAATTTAGGTTTTGTCATATTGATTTTCTATGCTTTTGACATATGTATGCAGTAGAGAGGCATTTTAGAAAACCAAGGTAAAAGTATGGAGCAGTGATATGAGTATGAAATTCAACATATCCTTTCGTTTTGCACTACACAATGTTTCTGTGGGGGCAAAGACCTTAATGAATTCCCATTACTCTCTGTCGATAGTATTCTTTTGATCAAATTGACTGTTTCTTCTCAAAAGGGAAATAATTTTAGTCTAACATTATATTCTTAGCAAGCAGGTTAAAAGTTGTTATATAATTTTTAATCAAAAACTTTTAAAAGTGAAGAAGTAAAATAATTCTAGAATACTTTTACAATAAATTCATTTAGATTATTTCTCTATGTTGAAAATACTTGACAAGTTTTACAGTAAAACATGTTAACTGTGACTAGCATAGACAAATTCCAGATCCCCCAAACCTCAACCTACTTATTCAAGAATACTTATTGTGAAGTCTAGGCATTGAAATCTACTATATTACAGTAATTGCTCTATAATAACACTGGAGAATCATCAATGAGCAAAATAAAAGTGATTGTTGTGGCCCAGGCAATTTATGGCAACTACTCATTCTATGGAGTATCATTTTAAGGCTTTGCCTGTCTTAGCAAAAAAATCTCATTTGATCTACTCTATGTGTGAAGAATCTAATTTAACATCAACATTTTCAATAAGCCTGTGATTCTGACTCATGTCGCTGCATATCAGGAGAACCTCTTGAAAACTTGAAAACAAACAAAAGATACAGAAAATAATAAACATTCTTTTATGTGCTTAAAATATTTCAGACACTAGATTTAATATGTATGAATTTTCTCATTTATTCTTCACAACAGCCCTATGAGATAGGCACTTAATCACCTCTTCAATATGATGGAAATTCAGTGTAGCCAGTTTGGTAAATTCATTCCTATCATACATATCATAAAGTGGTGTGGCTGGGCAATCCTACTGTATGTTGTGGGCTCTTAATCAATATGTTATACTGCTTCCACATATAAGCTTTAGGGAAGGAAACATTTAAACATTTTTATTGGTTTATCCTCATGACAGTAGAACTATCCATTTACATTTTTTTCATGACTACACAGAGACAGAAATGAATAATGTCAGTGAGAAACATATAAAGAAATTGAGCTGATATCCAAAAAAATTCAATTAGGCATATTTATTTAAAAACAGAAAATTTAGTTAACTTCTCTTTTTAAAAATAATAGTTTTGTGAGATTCAGCCTTTGTATATGCTTCAACATATTTTATTCTATCAATCTTCTGGAAGTTTCACTTAGGGGATGGTGCAGAAATGCTGAAGTGGCTGTGACAGTAAATCAGCTTTGCATCATGTACTATGTTTTTCAAGGTGATGGATTACAGGCTGAGAAATCATGCTGATCACTGGATATCACTGCTGATAGGCTAGGGTCGGTCCAAAGTCATTCGAATATCTTTGAACATTCATCAGTGCAAATCTCATAGGTTTAGAGATGAAAAGAATGTCACTGATTATAAATAACCACTATCTTGTATGGTGACTATTTAAATTCATCAACAGGGAAAAGAAAGTAAAGTAAATTTTTTAAAAGATATTACTGTCATATACTATTTTAATTGACTACAATTTACTCCACACATTTTATCCATGGAAACATTTAAGGGTAGACATTTTAGGTATACAGAATACATGTTATATTCAAAGATGCTAAATTTCTTTTCATTTTTTTTAATTGCGATATCATTTACATACAGTGAAATGCACAGATTATATGTGTAATATTTAATGAGTTTTGACAAATATAAACACTTTTGTAACCACTATCACAACATATGGCATATTTCCATTACCCCACAAAGTTCTCTTTTTTTTTTTTTTTTTTTTTGTATTCAAGCTGCCCTCCTTACCCACTTCTATTACCACCCACCACTCCCCACCCTAGTCTAAGGCAACCACTGTTCTGAATTCTATCAAATTAATTCAGTGTTTCCCACTGGAACTTCACATAAATTGAATCATTTAGGGTTTTGTGTCTCTAGCTTTTTCAGCCAGCATAAGGTTTTAGAGATTGACCCATGTTTCAAGACTCACTAGTTTGTTTTTTTAATGCTGAATAGTTCTCCATTCTACGAAATTGTCATGATTCCTTTACCTGTTCTCTTGTCAAAGGATATATGTTTTTCTTTTCTTTGTTTCTTTTTTTAATTTTTTTTTTTGAGAGAGAGAGAGACAGAGCATGAGTGGGGTGGGGGTGGGCAGATAGAGAGGGAGACACAGAATCTGAAGCAGGACCCAGGTTCCGAGCTGTCATCACAGAGCCGGATGTGGGGCTGGAACTGTGAACTGTGAACTCATGACCTGAGCTGAAATCAAGAGTCAGTCGCTCAACCAACTGAGCCACCCAGGTGCTCCTGGATTATTTTTCCATCAGATGTGTTATGAACAATGTTACGATCTTTCTTGCAAAAGTGTGTGTGTGTGTGTGTGTGTGTGTGTGTATACACTTTTATTTCTTTTGATTAAGTAGTAGACATGGAGTTTCTGGGTCATATGATGAATGCATATTTATTTTTACAAGAAGCTAATAAATAGTATTCTAAAGTGGTTCTATGGTCTTACACTCTCACAGTTATGCATGAGAGCACATAACTATTATTTGTTGTTGTCAGACTTAACACACAACTACTCTTGATGTTGTCAGACTTAAATTCTATTGGATGCAGTGGTATCTGTGCTTTCATTTTGTATATCCTTTTTTTGTTTGTTTTTCACTTTGTATATCCTGATAATTAAGTATGTTGAACATGTTTCATGTGCTTCTTGGCTCTTTGTGTATTTTCTATAGTGAAATATCTGTGCAAGTATTTCACCCATCTTTAGTGGGCTGCCTTCTCATTATCATGTTGTAGAAGACTTTAATATAGATATGGATAAGTTCTGTATCATGTACATGTATATATCCTAAACTGTGATGTTCCTATTCTGTTTTCATTACTTTCCTGTCTTAAAATCTCTTTGCCCACTCTAACATCATAAAAATATTTCCCTTAGTCTAATTTTAGAAATCTCATATTTTTAAAAATGTTTATTTATTTTTTGAGAGAGAGAGAGAGAGAGAGAGAGAGAGAGAGAAAGAGGGAGCGAGATGTGGAGGGTCAGAGAGGGTCAGCTGTGGAGGGTTGCACTTTTAGCACAGAGCCCTATGTGGGACTCAAACTCATGAACTGTGAGATCATGACCTGAGACAAAGCCAAAAGTCAGATGCTTAACCAACTGAGCCATGAGGCACCCCCAAAAATCTCATATTTTTAATTTTTATATACAGGGCCATGCTTCACCATAAATTATACTGTGAGATAAGAATCAAAGTTTTTTGTTTGTTGTTCTTAAACAGATATCCAGCTTTCTGGTATCATTTGTTGAAAAGACTTTTTTTTTTTTTCCTCATAAAATTGTTTTGAGGTCTTTGATCTATTTCTGTATTCTGTTCTGTTTCAGAGATCAATTTATCTATTCTTATGACAACACTCACTTTAACTTTTGAAATTAGATAGGATAAATACTATAATTTTTTTCTCTTTATGAAGTTATTTTGGTTTTTAAAGTATTTTATATCTCCATACAAATTCTATAAACAACCTGTCAATTTCTACCAAAAAATGCACAGATTTGATTTATATTAAACTTACCTTAATAGGGGGCATCTGCCTGCTCAGTTGGTAAAAAGCATTTGACTCTTGATCTCAGAGTTGTGAGTTCAAGCCCTGTGTTAGGTGTAAAGCTTAGTTAAAAAACAAAATAAATCTATTTTAATGCAAGATCATGGTCTTTGTCTCCACTTTTTAGGTTATTATTAATCTATATTTTGTAATTTGTAATTTGTAATGTAGCTGTCTAGCATACATTTCCTCAAATATACTTCCCATATTTTATTTTTGATGAAATATAAATGATCTTTAAAAATTTTTAATTTCCAATTATTCCTTGTTAGATTGTAGAAAATAAAATATTTTTCTAAATTGACTTTATATTCTGTAACCCTAGGAATTTTAACTCATAATTTGAGTAGATATCTAGATTTCTTAGGACTTCGTGTGTGTATGAAATCTTTGAGTATGTAAATATGGTTTTATATCTTTCTTTTTAATCATTATACCTTTTATTTATATTTTCACCCTGATCGCACTTGGCTAAGACCTCCAATAAAGTGTTGAACAGAAGTGACGAGAGCAGGTATTTTTTCCTTGAGGAATAAAATGTTATCTGTAATGTATTTTATCCTATATGTGAGGTTGAATTTTTTTTCTTCTAAGTTTTATGATAATTTTCTCACAATTTTTAAACGCTATTTTTCTGCTTCTATTGAGATGATCATTTGATTTTTCTCCTTTATCTTAATTCAATGAACAATATTGACATTTTCCCATTTTAAAATAAACATGAAGTCCTGTGATAAATACCACTTGGTCATGATACATTATTTTTTACCTATCACTAGGTTCAATTGTCTAAATTATTTTAAGGCATTTTGCATATATGTTCCTGATAGATATTGTTCCATAATTATCTTTTCTTTATTGTTGTTTGAGTATTAGGATTATGTGCTACTATGAAGTGACTTGGAAAGTACCAGCCTTATTCTGTATTTTCTGAAAATGTTTATGTAAAGTGTTATTTTTTCTTCCCTAAATGTTTAATTGAACTTCTCACTGAAACTACCTTGACTTGGAATTTACTTTGTGGAAATGTATTTACTACACATTGAATATTTTTAAAAACTTACAAGACTTCTGTTTTCTATTCTTCCAGTATAACTTTTGATAATTTGTCTTTCAAACAAGTTTTCAATATTATGTAAGTTTTCAATTGTATTGGCCATAAAGCTATTGATAATATTTATTACCCTTTTATTAGCTTTAGACTCTGCAGTTATATGCCTTTCTTCATTCCTTATATTGGTCACTTTTCAATCACATAAATTTTACTTTTACCACAGTGGTTTGATTATTGTAGCATAAAGTAAGTCTTGAAATCAGGTTGTATAAGTCCTCCAATTGTGTGTTTATTTTCCAAAATTGTTTTAACTAATATAGATCATTTGTAATTCAATATACATTTTATAATAGCTTAATTAATTTGTATAAAAAGAAAACCTGCCTAAATTTCAAATGGGAACATTTGGAAGTTACATATCAAATTGGGCAAAATTAGCATGTCAGTTTGATTAAGTATTCCAGATCATGAAATGGATATATTTGTTCATGTATTTCCGTCTTCCTTATTTATTTGTTTATTCATTTCTTCCTTCAGTTTTATGAGATATGAATGGCACATAACTTTGTGTAAGTTTAATGTACACAAAGTGGTGATTTGATAGGCATATATTGTGAAGTGATTACTACAATAACTTTAATGAACATATTCATCATCGCACATAGCTACTATATTTTTTTTAGGGAGAGCATTTATGATCTATTCTCTTAGCAACTTTCAAGTTTACAATACAGTATTCCTAACTGAAGTCATCATGTTGTATATTAGATGCCCAGAACTTATTTATCTGAGACCTGGAAGTTTGTACCCTTGGGCCAACATGTCTTCAATTCCCTTACCTCCCCACCCCTGGTAACTACTTCTTTACTCTCTTTTCTGTACTTTGGCTCTTTTTTAGATTTCACCTAAAAGTGAAACCTTACATTATTTATCTTTCTCATTCCTACTTATTTCAATTAGCATAACTCTCTTAGTTCCGCCCATATTGTCACAAAGGATGCTTTCCTTCTATCTCTCTTTTTCTTTCTCTTTCTTTCTTTTTTGGGTAAATAATATCCCATTGTATATTGTATACAAAATTTTCTTTAGCCATTCATGTACTGATGGACACTTAGGTTGTTTTTGTGTCCTGACTATTGTGAATAATGCTGCAATGAACTTGGAAATGCAAATATTTTTCAACCAGAGATAGAAAGATGGATAGAGATAGATGGATAGATAGATGATATATAAATAGCTACATAGATAGCTACATAGATACATAGATAGACATCATTGGAGCTCCTACCTGCAATTATGCCTGAAGCCAGATGCAACTTTCTTATTGAAGCTGGAAAGTTCTCTTTCTGTTTTATTTTGGCCTAAGAAATTTGTTTTGAGTTTTGTCAGTTATGGATTCAGAGTTTAGAGATACAAACATCAAGGCTTTTTTTTTTTCTTTAAGTGCATACATAGTGTCTAAGTGCACATTATGTACTATAAAAGTATGTGTGTAATAGTATTTCTAGATTTAAAAATCTATTTTTATTCAGTCTAGGAGAAGGAAATCATGTGTGCAAAATATTATTTAACATTTTCCTTTACCAATATTTTGAAAATCAAGTATCAGTCCATCAGTACACATTTAAGATTTTTCTAATCAACCCTTTACCAAGAGGAAATGTAAGCATTACTCTTTAAAAAATATAACTACCTATGTGTTCCAGAAATTCTATTCTTCAAAGTCAAATACCGCCTGCAGCATATTGATGCAGCTGTCTTGGAATACAGAGCATTTGGCTCATTCTTCTGTACATCTTTTTACGCCATTTTCTAAATGACAATGTCTATATTTGGGGGAGTAACTTTACATGTTCACAGATTGCAGAAAGTGATTTGGGATGGAGCTGGAGGCTAAATCTTTTTTTTTTAATTTTTTTTTTAATTTTGATAGAGAGGGGGAGAGGAAGAGAGGGAAAGAGAGAGTGGGGGAGGGGCAGAGAGAGGGAGAGAGAGAGAATCCCAAGCAGACTCCACTCCCAGGTAAAGCCTGTTGTGGGCTCAATCTCACAACTGTGAGATCATGACCCAAGCCAAAATCAAGAGTTGGATGCTTAACTGAGCCACCTAGGTACCCCAGGGGTTAAATTTTTTCTTAGCAAGTTAATGTTATGATTTCTTATGATGTTATTATTTTTTTACAATTTCAATTAAGATATAGTTTGTTTTACTTGTGTGCTAAAGCATCACCTCTCATTTTGAGAACATTTATTTCACTTTTAGTGAAATGTATTAACTTAATATGCCTGGTGATGCATTAATACAGGCACAAAGTAATAATATTAGAACTCTAATAAGTTGATCTAGGAACAAGACATGAAGTTTCAGAATTGTAAACCCCTCTGTTTTCATTCTTATAGTATCTACAGAGCGAACTTGGGGCAGACAACAGTATGAACTAGATACATACGGATTTCAGGCTGCCAATTTTGGTGGTCATTGAAAAGTATAATAAATCTAGAAAACATAATTTAATCCACTTTGAAGTAATTATATTAATCATAGAATAATTACTGTTATAGAAACTAGGCATCATTTTTAGTGTGATAAAAATGACATTAAATGTACCATCTTAACTATTTTTAATTATACAGTTCAGTAATGTTAAGAATATTTACATGACTTTGCAACAAATCTCTAGAACTTCATCTTGCACAACTGAAACTCTATACTCATTGAACAGCAAGCCTCTATTTCCCCTCCCCCAGCCCATTTTCTACTTTCTGTTTCTATGGTTTTGACCTTCCTATATATCTCATGAATAGATCCATACATTATTTATCATTTTGGTCTGGCTTCATTTTATTAGCATAATGTCCCTGAGGTCAGTCCATATGGCAGAAACTCTTTTATGTTAAATGCTGCATAATATCCAATGTATATATATTACACATTTTCTTTATCCATTCATCTGTTGGCACTTGGATTGTTTCCGTCTCTTGGCTATTGTGAATAACACTGCCATGAACATGGGTCTGCAAAATCTCTTCTAGAAAGTAAGCATGCTTTTATTGCTCCGTATGTGGTTGACTTATCTAGTATTGATTTTTTTACAAGAAAAAAAAAAGTAAAAAGAAACCTGAACACTTGTCTACAGTTGAAAGACATATAGTGAACATGGACCAGACATGAAGAAAGCCTGTATTTTTTCAGTCTTGCTTGGAGACCATGGTGACAGCAGCCAGCAGAATTTAGAACTGCTCTACAGTTGGTCACAAGCACAGGCTTTCATCTATAGCAAAATGGTGCCTGGTGTGGGAGATAGTGGGTGAGGGCAAGGTTAATACTTTAACTCATTTTTATCTGCTATCCCCCTGCAACTATTTATCGGACAATGTAAATAGACATGGCTCTGTTGCCACACAGATTGAGATTCAAGAGAAATCCTCTCATGTCTCCTTTCAAGCTCTATATCAACATTATTGATTGCTTAAACCCTTACTGTATATCACAGTTTCCTGCTCCATTTATTTCATATACCTTTATGGCCTCTGGTGTTGAGTTTCTTTTCATGGCTATTACATAAGTTAATATATGTGTGGTTTTAACATGTCATTCCAAATCCATAATATTTGAAATAATTGCATATAGCAAAAATAGAAATGAATCTGTTTTATTACACAGACTTATTTTTGCATGTGTAAAAACGCACACCTGAGAAATCCTATCAATAATATTGTTCACTTACCCAATGAAGCAGGCAATCTTAAAATAAAGGGAAAAAAATGTGTCCTCCTTCTTAATACCTGGTTAACATAAGATATGAAGCATGTCATTTACTTTAGTGGTCATATTATCCTATGCTTTATTAATTTTAAAGCTATTTAATTGTAGAAGGTCATCAAAAGTAAGAAAAACCCTTTGCTCAACAAAATATGAAGATTGTATCTAAAGCATCTGCTTTTTCTATCCTGGTTCCATAAATTTAGAAAAAAAATCTGATACTATTGATTACAAAAATAAACACAAGGTGTCTATTTAACTCATCAATCATCTAATATTAAAGTGTGTCTTAGATAGTTTAGATTATATAATCCTTAAAAGAAGTAAATATACATTAGATTATTTTTATGTTTATTATATATTTGGTTTTTATGCTGCAAAAATAATTTGAACCTCACTGCTGCAATATCACCCGCTAGAATTTAAGCACAGAAGCACAGGGACTTTTCTTTCTCCACCTCTGTGTCCCACAGTAACATGAAGAGGGTCTGTCACACAGCTGGCAATGATTATTTTTTAAAATAATATATTATGAGTCCATGACCTGATATGACTCAGAATATGCTGTTATTTTTGGTATATTAGTCTGCAATTGATAGCTGATTTTATCATTTCTCAAAACTGGTTTATTTATGAAATACACTCCAAATATATTTCCAGGTCAAATTTTCATCGGTTCATTATAGGTATATAAAAGTTTATTTTCCTTATAGTGAACAATGCTGTGATGATCTAACCTTCGTTAAATCTTTGTGCATACCCATCATCACTTCCTGAGAATAAATTCCACAAAAGATACCAGTTAAGTCAATTTATCCGTGATTTATACATACAAATCATAGTTATTGCTTCCTCCAAAAGACAATGTTTAATGTTTCCTTTTATTTTACGTTTTTATTTTTGTCAGCTTTATTGAGACATAGTTGACAAATAAAATTGTAAGATATTCAAAGTGTGCAATCCAGTGATTTAATATATGCATACATTGTGAAGGGTTTCTAATCATCTAGTTAAACACATCCATCACATCACATGTTTATATTTCACTCTCTCTCTCTTTTGTGAGTATATTAAAGTTAAACTTAGCAAATTTCAGTTATGCAAGACAGTGTTACCAACTATAGTCACCATGTTATACATTAAATCCTCACATCTTATACATCTTATAGCTGAAAGTTTCTACTTTATTTACCAAATTCTCCCTATTTCCCCTCTTCTGTAACTCCCTGATAATTACCATTCCACTCTTTATTATTACATGTTCAGCTTTTTTAGATTCCACAAATCAGTACTATCCTACAGTATTTGTCTTTTTCTGCCTGCCTTATTTCACTTAATATAATATCCTCAATTTATATCCATGTGGTAAATAACAGGATTTCTTTTCTTTTCATGACCAAATAAGATTCACTATATATAATATATTTTTACGATATTGGAAAAGTGGATATATATATATATATATATATATGTATATATATGTATATATACGTATATATGTGTATATATATGTATATATGTATATATACATATATATACACACATATACACACATACACACATGTATTATATATATATATGTGTGTATGTGTGTATATATGATCATATAGTGTCCACTCTAGATTACATACTTAAATTTAATATTTTCCATATCTTAAATATCTTAAATACATAAAGGCTGCCCTTTTGTCTTCTCCTCTATAAACCGATTTTATTTATTTATTTTTTTTAATATATGAAATTTATTGTCAAATTGGTTTCCATACAACACCCAGTGCTCATCTCAAAAGGTGCCCTCCTCAATACCCATCACCCACCCTCCCCTCCCTCCCACCCCCCATCAACCCTCAGTTTGTTCTCAGTTTTTAACAGTCTCTTATGCTTTGGCTGTCTCCCACTCTAACCTCTTTTTTTTTTTTTTCCTTCCCCTCCCCCATGGGTTTCTGTTAAGTTTCTCAGGATCCACATAAGAGTGAAACTATATGGTATCTGTCTTTTCTGTATGGCTTATTTCACTTAGCATCACACTCTCCAGTTCCATCCACATTGCTACAAAAGGCCATATTTCATTTTTTCTCATTGCCACGTAGTATTCCATTGTGTATATAAACCACAATTTCTTTATCCATTCTTCAGTTGATGGACATTTAGGCTCTTTCCATCATTTGGCTATTGTTGAGAGTGCTGCTATAAACATTGGGGTACAAGTGCCCCTATGCATCCGTACTCCTGTGACCCAGCAATAGCACTGCTAGGAATTTATAAACCGATTTTAAAGATCATCCTCACACATTTGCACACATATCTGATTAGTTACATAAATTTTGTCTGTAAAACTTCAGGTCAGATATTGTGAAGAAATTAGCTTTTCAAATTCAGGTAGGGTTATGAGTAGTAGACAAAGTTAAAATCTCAACAAAATTCACAAATGTGTTGGAAACATAATTGTGGGTCCCATAAGAACAAAACATTGTCCCCAGGGCTGCTTTCAAGTCTGGTGACGTTCCATAACACTCTGTTTAGCATCTCAAAGCAATATTTATCTGTGGAAATATAGGCATTTCT
Source organism: Felis catus (assembly GCF_018350175.1). NCBI lineage: Eukaryota > Metazoa > Chordata > Mammalia > Carnivora > Felidae > Felis > Felis catus. The sequence continues at coordinate 26,552,446 of NC_058378.1, read as the reverse complement.
GGGAGATTACTAAATTGCTAACCAGGGGATATTTCACGGATACCATCTATATCTCATTTGTAGTTTACTGAAACAAGGACTATTCCCGTCCCTTTTCTGTTAGATAACAGAAGGTCCCCTTCCTCCTACGTGAGTGTCAGTAGCAAGCTCTTTAGTTACTATTCCTAAGTCACATTTTGGAATGTGATTCCAAAATTGAGGTGGTCACACAGTTACTGGCTGGTCGCTACTCTCTCTTTTCCAATCTAAATGCATTTTTTCTTCAATTACAAATTCTTATTTTAAATTCTGAGTCTGAACCTTATGAAAAAAAAATGTATTCCCAGAGTTACCTGTGTTTAGGGTTGTTCTAGTGATTTATATTTAGGAAAAAAAAGAAGGAAGAGAAAAATCATTTAAGAGGCAGGTTGACTAGAAACTCCAGAAAAATACAATATTTTGTAGAAAGGAAATACAATGATATGTGAATGTTGTGTCCTAGGACTTCAGTAACAACGTGCCACAAACTGGATAATTTAGAAAACAGAAATGTGTTCACAGTTCTGGGAGACAGAAGTCAGAAATTAAAGTACTTGCAGGTCAGGCTGCATCTGAAGGAAGTAGAGAGGAATCTGTCCAGGACTCTTTCCTAGTTTTGGCACGTAGATGACCATCTTCTCCCCGTTTCTCTTCATACTGTCTTTTCTCTGTGCATTTCTATTTGTGTTCAAGTACTTGCTTTTTGTATGGACAGAAGTCATATTGAATTAAGACGCGCTCTAATGGCCGCCCCAGGGGAACTGCAGAGGTATGTCTGTATGACACGAAGGAAGTTGGAAAAAAAAAAAAAAAAAAAAATTAAACCCTTGAGGCGCCTGGGTGGCTAGGTCGGTTGAGTGTCCGACTTTGGTTCAGGTCATGATCTCACAGTTTGTGAGTTCAAGCCCCTCGTCAGGCTCTGTGCTGACCGCTCAGAGCCTGGATCCTGCTTCGGATTCTGTGTCTCCCTCTCTCTCTGCTCCTTCCCTGCTCACACGCTGTCTCTCTCTCTCAAAAATAAAGATTAAAAAAAAATTTTTTTTAAGTTAAATCCTCAAAAATCTAAAACTTAACTCCATAAGGTAACAATGTAAACAGTTTATTTTTGTATTAAAAGTAGTATCTGTGAGTTCAGCTTATCACGTCAGGGTCACCAATTGTGGGTTCGGCTTTGGGCTTTGTCCTGCAAAGCCAAGGGTGGCAGAAAGGATTACTCAGGACTCCGTGCAAGTCAAAAGAGGTGGGAGGGAGGCTAAGGGATGTCTCCCCGAGCTGTTCTCAAGCTCCCGTATTTATTAGGCATACATTATAATGAAAACATTGTGCAATATGTCAGTGCCTACATGCCAGTAAGAACATATAGAAAGCATGCAAAAAAACCAAGGTGTTCCTAAGACTACAGAAGAGCAGATGCCAAAAAGAGGGTGGAGAACAAGTAAGATATTCCATAGATAACATGATCTAAGAAATGCATGAACACAGGCAGGACCCAAACCCTACAAGTACATATATATATATATATATATATATATATATATATATATATATGGATATATATATACGGATATATATATACTGGATATTGGTCTAGATACTGGTCCACTGTTTTCAGCAGGGTCTGAAAGCAGTGCAATGCATTTCCTCGAATGTCCTTAACCAGTACATAGCTATTTGATTTCCCACAAATATCAATAGAATTTGGAAAGAAAGCTGAAAGTAGCTTTGAAGAACTAAAAGAGTTTGGTTGCAGGTAGATGAGATTAGGATAAAATTGCTGTTTTTACAATATGTTCTACAAGCCTATGGGTATAAGTAATAATTGTGTATGTGAATATAATATGATAAAATAAAAACTAAATTAAACCGAAGTAATTACATACATATGCAAAGTCCTTCCTGACATATGCAAAGTCAGAACAAAAGTCACCTGCATACTTTTTGAGATATATATATATATATATATATATTATATATATATATATATATAATATATATATATATATATATTAGTATTAGTATTTCACGCTATTTATTGCTTATGGAAAATAAACTAGTCTGTTCTTATTTGGTTGCTGTTGCTATTTTGTTTGGTTTGGTTTTGGCTTTAGTTTCCAAGTGTCAATTGAAAATATATTTTTGTGTGTTGATCTTGTATCCTGAAGCATCTTACGTATACTTATTAGTTCCAGTACCAATTTTTGTGTATTCTTTTTGATTTTTTAATGTATGCAACCATGGATTCTATACACACAATTTAATTGTTTTGTCTTGAATTAATGTGAAAACTTCATTTCCATGTTTCATAGGGTCATTAAAAGGGGCATAAGCCACTTGTTTCTGTTGAGGAGGAAAAATTTTTCAACCTTTAAGATTCTTCTAGTTGGTCTAATAATTAACTTGACATGACACAGATTTACAAGAGAAAAAAAAAGTTTAATTACATACACATAGAGGCTCAATAATGAAATTGAGACCCTAAAGAAATAATTACGGCAGGTAGTTTTGATACTTTGTAAACAAAGAAACAATAAATCTGTGAGGGATTGACAGGAACAAAGAAAACTCGTGTTTGGGACCTTCAATTAATAAGGAACTCTAAACAGAAGTTGGGCTGAGGCAGTAAATTAGTAAAAAGTAACAAGGTTTATTTATACAGCCTTTGGCCCTATATTCCCTTTCTCTAGTGATAAGGATGTCTCTTTATTTCCTGGTACAAGAAGATACCTTTCACGTGAAAGATTTATTTCTTGCTTTCTGTCAGAGTATTCTTTTTTTGCACTGGATGTTTCTTAAGTGATTTTTATTTAAAATAATCTGTAAACCAAAGTGACACATTTTGGGCTTGCCTATTCTTGGCCTCTACATTCCTGACTTTAGGGGAAAAGATTCAGTTTTTCACGAAAGATGGCCATGTGGCTTTTCTTCATGATTTGTTGATATGGTGAAAAACCATTGAGTGGTTATTCTATTAAGAACCACTGTTCCATTCCTTGGATACAACCCAAGGGTTGAAAGCCTCTCTAGCCTAATATTTAATACCATTTTTTTTCCATTTCACTATTTTATTTTTTTTCAACGTTTATTTATTTTTGGGACAGAGAGAGACAGAGCATGAACGGGGGAGGGGCAGAGAGAGAGGGAAACACAGAATCGGAAACAGGCTCCAGGCTCTGAGCCATCAGCCCAGAGCCTGATGAGGGGCTCGAACTCACAGACCTCGAGATCGTGACCTGGCTGAAGTCGGACGCTTAACCGACTGCGCCACCCAGGCGCCCCTCCATTTCACTATTTTAAAAAACAAATTTCATCGGAATATTCATAAAATAAAGGTAGAGAAGGCAACCCAAATGCCATGTTGAATTCTGTGCTGGGCTACTAAGAGCATCCAATAAATGCTGTTTAAATTTTCAAAAATTTCTTGGCAAAAACACGTATCTTGGTAAAAACAGAGCGCAATGACTTCCCTAAAACTCTTTACATTAACCTTTAGAATGAAATCTTAGTTCTTCAACCTGGTGTGTATGCTCTTCTGTGGCATATTCTTTGCCTGCCTCACCAGTCAGCAGTTGGCTTTCTATATTCTATGTCATCTACAAAATCATTTTAAGAACTAAACAACGGCAAACTGTTATCTTCGTGCATTCCCAGCAACTAGAATATACTCTGTATGCTCCATATTCTTTCCCAGCTTATTATATTTTTTTTTGAAAATTGAGCAATAGTGTGTTATTACATGGTGAATATTATCATTTGCTTCTACTAGGGTAGCATGTCCTACTCTGCATTTACATAGTGTTAAGTATCCTACATTATTTACATAGTGTTAAATATCCTGTATTGTAGATACTTTACAATTCTAGTTATCGATCTGTGCCGCTAGATTTTAAGGTTTTTGAGAGAAAAATAAAAATACTACGGAACCTACTCTGATTCAATTTATCTTTCTCAGGATTTAGCAATGTCAGCACATGCACAGTTCTTTGAAAAAAAAGTTGAGAATGAATGATTTATCATATTGATTAACCCAGGTCTGATAAAGTTCTTACTCATAAGAATTTATTCCAGAATGCATATTCTAACTTATTTAGTTTACTGATTTAAAATATATGTATTATAGATATGTCCCCTAACACAAGGGAAACACAAGAAAAAATAAACCGCTGGTACTACACAAAAATAAAAAGCTTTTGCACAGTAAAGGAAACCATAAAAAAAAAAAAAAACAGGCAACCCAGTAAATGGGAAAAAAATGTTTGCAAATGATAAATAAGGGGTTAATGTTGAAAATATGTAAAAAAAATTACACAACTTAATCCCGAAATAATCTGATTAAAAATCAGAAGTCTCTGACTTCAGTCCAGGTCATGATCTCCCAATTCATGGGTTTGAGCCTCACATCCGGCTCTGCACTGACAGCTCAGAGCCTGGATCCTGCTTCAGATTCTTTCTCTCCCTCCCTCTCTCTCTCTGTCTCTCTCTGCCCTCTCCTGCTTGTGATCTTTCTCTCTCTTTCAAAAATAAAAACACTTTTTTTTTTTTAATTAATGGGAAGGGGACTTGAATAGACCTTTTCCCAAAGAAGACATACAGATGTCCAACAGACACATAAAAAGATGCTAAACATCACTAACCATCAGGAAAATGCAAATCAAAACTGTAATGAGATATCACCTAAAACCTGACAGCATGGCTAGATTCAAAAGGACATAATTTAAAAATAGCTTCATAGAGAGAACAAAATTATAGTATTTATCCTATCTAATTTCAAAAGTTAAAGTGAGTGCTGGCATAAGAACAGATAAATTGATAATTGGCTTCTTAAAGTATTTTATACATTCTATATAAAATCTCTTAAAAACCTGCCAATTGTTACAAAAACAAAAGGGATGTAGAGATTTGATTTATACTAAATTTACCTTAATGCGGGGCACCTGGCTGGCTTAATCAGTAAAGCATGCAACTCTTGATCTCAGGGCTGTGCATTCAAGCCCCACGTTGGCTGTAAAACTTAGTTTTAAAAAATAAAACAAAAATATATCTATCTTGATGCAAGATTATGGCATTTTTCTATATGGTGTAAAAAGTGGTCCAGTGTTATTCTTTTACATGTTGCTGCCCAGCTTTTCCACTGGATACTCTTTTCTGATTTGTCAAAGATTAATGGACCATATAGTTGTGGGTTCATTTCTGGATTTTCTATTCTGTTCTATTGATCTTTGTGTCTATTTTTACGTCACTATTATACTGTTTTGATCACTACAGCTTTGTAATATAACTTGAAGTATGGAATTGTGATGCCTATAGCTTTGCTTTTCTTTTTCAAGGTTGCTTTGGCTATGTGGGGTCTTTTGTGGATCCATATGGATTTTAGGATTGCTTGTTCTAGCTCTGAAAACTGTTGTTGGTATTTTGATAGGAATTGCATGAAATATGTACATTGCTTTGGGTAGTATAGACATTTTTACAGTATTTCTTCTACCAACCCATGAGCAAGGAATGTCTTTCCATTTCTTTGTGTCAATTTCTTTCATCAATGCTTTATACTTTTTAGAATATAAGTCTTTCACCTCTTTGGTTAGGTTTATTCCTAGGTATCCTATGGTTTCTTGATGTCATTATAAATGTGATTGATTCCTTAATTTCTTTTTCTGCTGCTTCAATATTGGTGTATAGAAATGCAACAGATTCTTTTTAAAAAAAAATTTTTTTAATGTTTATTTATTTATGAGACAGAGAGAGACAGAGCATGAACGGGGGAGGGTCAGAGAGAGGGAGACACAGAATCAGAAACAGTGTCCAGGCTCTGAGCTGTCAGCCCAGAGCCCGACGCGGGGCTCAAACTCACAGACTGCGAGATCATGACCTGAGCCGAAGCCGGACGCCTAACCGACTGAGCCACCCAGGCGCCGTAAAATGCAACAGATTCTTATACAACAATTTTGTGTCCTGTGACTTAACTGAATTTATTTATCAGTTCTACCATTTTTTGGTGGAGTCTTTTGGGTTTTCTCTATAGAGTATCATGTAATCTGCAAAGAGTAAAAGTTTGACTATTGTTGATTTGGATGCCTTTTATTTCTTTTTGTTGTCTGATTGTTGTGCTGAGGATTTCCAATACTACGTTAAGTAACAGTGCTGAGAGTGGACATCCCTGTCTTGTTCCTGACCATAGAAGAAAAGCTCTCAGTTTTTTCCCCATTGAGCATGATATTATAGCTGTGGGTGTTTCATATACGGCCTTTATTATGTTGAGGTACTTTCCCTCTAAACATACTTTTTTTGAGGTTTTTTATCTGAATGGATGTTATACTTTGTCAAATGCTTTTTCTGCATCTATTAAAATGAGCATATGTTTCTAGGGGTACCTGGGGGGCTCAGTCAGTTGAGCATCCGACTTAGACTCAAGTCATGGTCTCACAGCTTGTGGGTTCCAACCCCCATGTCAGGCTCTGTGCTGACAGCTCAGAGCCTGGAGCCTCCTTCAGATTCTGTGTCTCCCTTTCTCTGTCCCTCCCCCACTTGCCTCTGTCTGTCTGTCTCTCTGTCTCTCAAAAATAAACATTAAAAAAATGATCATATGATTCTTAATTTTTCTTTTATAAATGTGGTATGTCATGTGAATTGATTTTCCAATATTAAACCATCCTTGTAACCTAGGAAGAAATCCACTTGATTGGGATGAATGATTTTTTTAAATGTATTGTTGGATTTGGTTTGCTAGTATATTGCTGAGAATTTTTGAATCTGTGTTCATGACTGACATTGGTCTGTAGTTCTCTTTTTAAGTGGAGTGTTTATCTGGCTTTGGTATCATGGTAATGTTGGCCTGATAAAATGAATTTGGATGTTCTTCTTTACTTTCTAATTTTTGGAATAGAGTAAAATAGGTATTAACTCTGCTTTAAATGTTTGGTAGAATTTGCCTGTGAAGCCATGTGGTCCTGGATTTTTGTTTGGTTGGAGTTTTTTGATTACTGATTCAATTTATTTGAAGGTTATCAGTCTGTTCAAGTTTTCTATTTCTTTCTGTTTCAGTTTTATTAGTTCATATGTTTCTAGGAAATTATCCATTTCTCCCAAGTTGTCCAGTTTGTTAGCTTTCATAAAATTCTCTTATAATTTTTTGTATTTGTATGGTGTTGGTTATTATTTTTCCTCTTTCATTTGTGATTTTATTTATTTGGGTCCTTTCTCTTTTCTTTTTGATAAGTCTGCTAGAGGTTAATTAATTTTATTAATTTTTTTCAAAGAACTAGGTCCTGGTTTCATTGATATGTTCTATTGTTTTGTTTTGTTTTAGTTTCTCCATTATTTATTTCTGCTCTAATCTTTATTTCCTTCCTTATGTTGGCTTTAGGCTTCATTTGCTGTTCTTTTTCTAGCTCCTTTAGGTGTAAGGTTAGGTTGTTTATTTGAGATTTTTCTTATTTCTTGTGGTAGACCTGTATTGCTATATCCTTCCCTCTTAGGTCCACTGTTGATATGACCCAAAGGTTTTGGGATATTGTGTTTTTATTTTCATTTGTTTCCATGTATTTTTGTGACTGTGGCACAAAGAAAACTTTTATTTGCAGCAAATAAGGAGATCATGGGGAATGGCTTCACAAACTGTGACTCCCTGAGAGAGGATGAATGGGTGCTTTTTGTTTAGGGTTAGGATAAGTATTCAGCTAGGGAAGCCTGGTTATCCTATGTAGAGGTGGGCATAAGTCACACATGCACCTTAAGAAAACATGACTGTACACATTGTATGTTATGTAAATGAAGCATAGGCTCCTCCCTGCGAAAATATTTTACTATCATAATGTGGTGAAGGTAATTATAGGTCTTTCCAGAAGTTACTTTATTGTCCATTTGCATGGGCACAAGTCAGATTTCACTCATGTACTCTGGATGGTCTGAGCCAGTAAGGGATTTTATCAGGGCAGTGGTCATAACCTGGAAGTTAATTTTGGGTTTCATTCTCATGTTACTGATGCATGCTTCCAGTGACCCAAAGAGTTGCTGTCTCCTTTATCCAGGGTTGTAAGGAAAGGAGGAAGTGCACAAAAACCAAGCATCCAAGGTGGAGATTTAAACAGGAAAAAACAACAAACAGACCAACAAACCGACCAAACAACCAGGTGGGACAGAGATTTCTTTCAATCTCCCAGGCATTATCCAATAAACAGTTGGGATGGAGATTTCTTTCAATTTCCTAACAGGCAGAACAGAGATCTCTTTCAATTTCCCATACCCTAGACTAGTCCCTGTTAGATACCTCAAAGACCTGGAGGACAGAACCTCAGAAAGACCTGTTTCCATTTATTTGTTTTTTTATTTGTTTTTTGATTTCTTGGCTGAACCATTCGTTGTTTAGTAGTATGTTTTTTCATGTCCATGTACTTGTGGCCTTTCTAGATTTTTTTCTTGTGGTTGACGTCTAGCTTCATAGTGTGTGGTCAGAAAAGGTGCATGGTATGCCTTCAATCATTTTGTATTTCTTGAGTTGCTGGAAGCCGAGCTATCCCAGCCTGAGTGGCAGGGCCCGGGCTGTGGACGGATTGGTGACTGCAAAGCTTCTTGTACTCCTGCTTTTAGGTAATTTGGCCTTGAAAGTGCCTGGGGTATTGTCTGTTGGGGAATTGCCCTCGGCAGGCCCCCTGGGGAAATAATGATTAGGGAAGAAAATAAGGTTCCACAAGAAATTGTGCAGCCTCACGTTTAGCCCTTGCCATCCCCTATGGAGACTCCTCTACTTTCAGGAAGGATAGCCTCATACCTTTGCCAGCAAAGAGAGCCTGTAAAGGAGAGACATATGGATCCGAAAGCCCCACTCCGGTCACTAAGGAGTGTATCTATGGATACAGGTTACTCTGACCCCTAGGCCCACTTGGCCCGCAGGAGCCATTCCACATGATGATTGAACCTAGTCGGTTAAGCAACAGGATGGTTCATTGGTTCCTAGGTGCATTGTCTCTCTGAGAATGTATGAGGCATGGGTTTCTAAGGCCTTTTCAGCCCCTTTCTGGCACCTTGGACCGAGGCAAACACATTGTTCTTCTGGCCTCATGTGGTTAGGAGGTCACGTCCCTGTAACTGTTCCACTTGAGGTGTTGAGAAATGGAGGGCCTTTCACGAGAACAGGAAAGCAAATGCTTTGTAGATTATAGATAAACGCAGATGCATAATGGAATAATGTAAGAAATGAATCTATAATCAAAGGATATGCGGGAAAGTTAGGGGAAAATCACCATGTTATTTCTTAAAGGTTGTTTAAAAATGGGAACATTTTCAAAATTAGGTAATGTTAGAAAAACATAGATGACATATGTTACAAGGAAATCACTAGCATATAGAATGCCACATTTACTGCAATAAATCGGCCAGTTCAACACACTGCTGTTGTCTGTGTCCATTTTTATTTTAGTTTTTTATTTTAGCTTGTGATTTTAGTTTTTTTATTTTTATTTTGGTTTTGGTTTTGTTTTATTTTCACTTTTTCACCGACACTGTTCATCCTTCGAGAACCCCTGGACCTGCTGGAGCTTGACTCCGGCGTTGAGTTCTGTTTTGTAACCTAATATGTGATCTATTCTGGGGAATGTTTCATGTGCACTTGAAAATAATGTGTATTCTGCTATTTTAGGATGGAATGATTTGAATATATCAGTTAAGTCCATCAGACCCAGTATGTCATTCAAAGCTATTGTTTCTTTTTTAATTTTCTGTTTAGATGATCTGTCCATTGATGGACAGATAATAACAAAGTCCCCTAATATTATATTATTACAAATTAGTTTCTTTATGTTTCTTTTTTTTTTTAATTTTTTAATGTTTATTTATTTTTGAAGGAGAAAGAGAGATACAGAGAGCATGAGTGGGGGAGGGGCAGAGGGAGAGGGAGACAGAATCTGAAGCAGGCTCCAGGCTCTGAGCTGTGGGCGCAGAGCCCGATGAGAGGCTCGAACTCACAAGCTGTTGAGATCACTACCTGAGCCGAAGTTGGATGCTTAACCGACTGAGCCACCCAGACGCCCCAATTTCTTTATGTTTCTTATTAATTGTTTTATATACGTGGGTGTCTCCAAGTTGCGGGCATAAATATTTATAGTTTTTATATCTCCTTGTCCTCTGTCTCTTGTTACAGTCTTTGATATAAATCCGGTTTGTTCAATATATGTCTTGTTACCTTCTTTTGACTTTCATTTGATTGATAAATCTTTCTCCATCCTCTCACTTTTAATCTGCAGGTGCCTTTCAGTTGTGAAATGAGTCTCAGGGTTCAGGTCATGATCCCACAGTTTGTGAGTTCAAGCCCCATGTCAGACTCTGCTGGCAGCGTGGAGCCTGGAGACTGCTTTGGATTCTGTGTCTCCGTCTCTTTCTCTCTGCCCCTCCTGAGCTCATGTGTGCTCTCTCTCTCTCAAAATTAAACTTTTTAAAAAATAATAAAATAAAATAAATAAAATGAGTCTCTTGTAGGCACCATACAGTTGGATCTTGTTTTTTAAATTCATTCTGACACTTTATGACTTTTGATTGGAGCATTTAGTCTATTTATGGACACAGTGATTATTGATAAATATGTATTTATTACCTTTTTTTTTTTTTTTTACTTGTTTTGTCATTTGTTGTTTCTGGAGATTTTCTCTGATCCTTTCTTGTCTTTATCACTTTTGGTCTGTCCTTTGCATTCAAAGAATCCCTTTAACATTTCTTGCAGGGCTGGTTTAGTGGTCATGAACTCTTTTATTTTCTGTTTATCTGGGAAATTCTTTATCTCTACTTTTAACCTGAATGATTGACTTGCTGGATAGAATATTCTTAGCTGTGGATTTTTCCCATTCAACACTTTGAATATATCATGCCACTCCTTTCTGGCTTGCCAAGTTTCTGCTGAGAAATCTGTAAACCTTATGGGTTTCCCTTTAAGTTAAGAACTTCTTTTGTCTTGCTAATTTTCAGATTTTTTTCATCACTATATTTTGCAAATTTAATTACAATAAGTCATAGTGTTGGACTGCTTTTCTTGATGACGTTGAGAGTTCTCTGTGCCTTCTGGATGTGGATGTCTGTTTCCTTCTACAGACTGGAGAAGTTTTCAGCTATTATTACTTCAACGTTTATTTATTTTTGGGGGGACAGAGAGAGACAGAGCATGAACAGGGGAGGGGCAGAGAGTCTATTATTACTTCAAATAAATTTTCTGCCCCCTTTTGTCTCTCTTCTTCTGGGACCTCTATAAAACAAACATTATTATGTTTGGTGGAGTCACTGAGTTCTCTAAGTCTTGTGTTGCAGAATTCTTCTTTCTCTCTTTTGTTCGGCTTCATTACTTTCCATTGCTTTGTCTTCTAGGTCACTAATTTATTCATCTGTTTCTTCCTGCCTGCTGTTCATTGCACCAAGCCTGTTTCCAGTCTTGTTTGTTACACCCTTCATCTCTGATTGATTCCTTTTTGACTCTTCCATCTCTATGGTAAGGCTCTCACTAATGTCTTTTTTTTTTTTTTTTTTTTTTTTTCTCAAGCCCAGTGAGTGTCCTTATGATTGTTGCTTTGAATTTTCTCTCAGGCTTGTTACTTATATCTGCTTCACTTAGATCTCTTGTTCTTTCATTTGGGATATATATTTATCTAAGTGTCCGCCTCCTCTGTGTGTTAGAAAATCCAGTTACGTCTCCTGCTTCTGAAAGTAATGGCCTTATGAAGAAGTCATGTAGTACCCAGGGCCCGAGTTTCAGGGAGTGTCTCTGGTCTGTGCTGCCTGCTCTCTGTTGTGTTTTGGCTGCTCTATCCCTCAGGCAAGTTGGCTGCAAAGGCTCTCCTTGCCTGAGGCAAGCGTGACTGAGAGGGGTAGTCCCACCAGATCACAAAGGGGTGGTGCTTGGTGTAAGCAAGTTAGGCAGTCCTTCCACTGCAGATCTCAGTGGCTTTGTTTATGCAGAGAAGAGGAAGAAAATGGCACTGGTCAGCAACTTCGTTCCTGAGGAGACATCTCTGTGCATGCTGATGCTCAGAGACACACTCCAGATAAAGTGAATAATCTCTCTGCTGTGTGTCCCAGAGGCTCTTTAGATCCTCTCTGCACACTCTCTGCCCCCAGGCTGTTTTCCTGGCTGCTCTCCAGGAGCAACCCAAGCCCTCTGGGCTCTATCCCAGCCAAGCCTGCTGACCTTTGAATCTCCAGGCTTTAAGCCCCACTGGTTGCAAGAACTCAGAACATTCAGCCCCTCTTATTTTCCATGCCAATGACTTTGGGGAAATGTTCTCCTTGTGTGTTCCTCTCTGTGCTTCTCTCTCTCACCTTTCTCTGATGACACAGCTCCCTCCCCACTGCAGCGCTTGTGATCCATCTCTCCCCTAAACCACACGTCCCCATATCCTACCTTCTTTAATGTGGCCTCTTCTCTCACTTTAGTTGTGGAAGTTATTCTGTCAGTCTTCAGTTCTATTTCTGAGGTATTAAGGATTATTTGATAGTTATCTAGTTGTGTTCATGGGACAAGGTGAGCCTAGGGTCTCCCTGCTCTGATACCGTCTTCCTTTTCTCTTAGAGAAGGCATTTTTACCAATTATCTAAGACCTATGAGGTAATGCCAGCTTACTGATTTATTTTTTAGTGAGAGGAGACAAAATTCTCTTCCAAAATTGTTTTCAATATGAACCCTAAAGGGGTTTCACTTGTTAAAATAAGTGAAAAGTGGCAGCCATTGCTGTCATGGTTGAGAACTTCATTGTTGCTTCAAATGCAGCCTCAAATATCATTTTACGATTATTTTATGATTACAGAATAAAGTAAGACCTGGACCACCAAATGTAAGAAATAAGACAAATATGGATCTGATAAATCCAATAACGTCTCCATGTATATGTGGCTTAAAAAACAGATTATTTTTTGCATATTTTTTTGTCTGATTTACTTCTCAAGACTTCTCAGAGCCAGGCAGGTAGCTCACCAGTTCATTTATTTTTTTTTCAGCATTCTTTACATTTGGAAAGATTCATTAAGCTCACCATCACTTTACATTTATCTGAATTATGCATTGATTTCTGGGAATAGGTCCTTCTCTATTACCATCATTGTTTGGTAATCCTATGTGAGCTAATTCAATTATATTATGTAAACTAGTAGTAAATCAATATATCATCCCCAGCATCAAAAACTTTTAAAAACAACTATTATTTAAATCTTAAATATGGTTATACTAATACATATTTATTCACACTGGGTTCAAAACACAAAATTTTTTTTCCGAATTTCTGAAACAATGATTTCTAACATCTGGTGAAATATTTACCTTTTTTACTATGTGTTAGAAAAACCAAACCTGTCTTGTTGTCAGACGTTGTTGAAGAAATTAGCTTGGTTCTACTAGCATAGAATTTATACGAAGGCATGACTTTCTCTTATTCATATCAACCTCACAATGTGCTATGGCAGGTAGTAGATATTCAATAATATTTGTTCAAAGGATGCACAAGTAGCCTTTTTGACTTAGCCACAGGAATATTCTGACACCATAAATGTTAATGCATCCAATTATCTCTTCACTCTGTCCTTGACTCTTTTGGCCATCTTGTTATTGGTTTTTGAGTAGTCTGCCCTTCGATTTATCCTTGAATCTCAGTCCATCCTTGATCCTGAACATTATATATTGCCTAACCTCAGTTCTATCATTTAATAAAGCTGTGATTCACTCTAAGACCCACACCTTATCCTTGAACAAAGTAATCTTTAACCTTACTGAGTACCACTAATTCTGGTAGGTAGCAGTCTCAGAATTGCAGTGACCAAATTGTTTATTTAAAATACTTTTTTTGAGAATAAGAGGACATGGGACCAGAAGTTATAGTATGTGATTTTTCTTCCAAAGTCTGGTACAAAGTAGTTGTGACATTTTAATTAGACCCCTAATACATTTCATTTATATAATTCAAAGGTAATGCCAATCCTGCCTGAATGTATTTTCATTATGAAATGTGTGACAAACCTGGATAAGGAGTAAGGTGCAATGTAAATTTAAGAAATTTAAAAAATCTCCCCTTCATAGTAAACAATTATGGTAAGGTTGCAGGACAAATGTTTAATATACTCAATCACTTTCTTTCATACCACCAAGTGGAATTTAAAGCTAAAAGCATAGTGTTGTTTACATTAGCACCCTAACATATGAAACACTTAGTTATAAATCTAATTATATATATATATATATATATATATATATATATATATATGAACTATGTGAGGAAAACTATAACATTTTGATGAACAAAATCAAAGAACTAAATACATGGAAAAGTATTCTATGTTCATGAGTAGGCAGACTCAATGTTGTCAAGATGTCAGTGCTTCCCAATTTGATCTATGTAACCCCAGTCAAAATACAACAACTTATCTTGTGAATATTGAAAAATGGATTCAAAGATTATATGGAGAGGCAAAAGACCCAAAATAGCCAACACAATATGGAAAGAGAAGAACCAAGTTGGAAGACCAATGTCCCCACAATTTCAAGGCTTTCTTTAAAGCTATAGTAATCAAAGCAGTGTAGTTTGTGGAAAAAACAGATGAAAGGAATAGAATAGCAGGTTGGATTAGCTATAGGTCCCCCTAAATACAGCCAATTGCTCTTTGACAAAGGAGTGAAGACAGTTCAATGGAGCAAAGATGCTTTCTTCAACAGATGCTTATGGAACAACTGAACATCCACATGAAAAATAATGAAACTCTTAACAAACCTTACACTCTTCACCAAAATTAACTCAAAATGGAACATAAATAACTTAAACATAAAATGTGAACCTATAAAACTCGGAGAGAATCCTAGATGATTTGGGGTATGGTGCTGCATTTTTAGGTATAACACCAAAAACTAGAGCCATGAAAGAAATAATTGATAAGTGGGATTTCATTAAAATTAAAACTTCTGCTCTGTGGAAAACAATGTCAAAAGGATGAAAAGTCAAGCCACAGATTGGGAGAAAATATTTACAGAAGACATTCCATGAAAGACTGGTAGCCAAATTATATCAAGAGGTCATAAAACTCAACAATAAGAAAAATAAATAAATAAATAGGGCTGAGATTTTAACAGACAACTTGGAAGCAATCAAGGGGCCCTCAGTAGGCGAATTTCAGGATAAACTCGGGCACATCCAGACAATGGAATATTACTCAAGACTAAAAAGAAATGAGCTGCCACCATCATGAAAAGACATGGAGAAATCTTAAATACATGTTACCAATGAAAGAAGCCCATATGAAGAGGTTGCATACTGCATGATTCCAACTATATGACATTCTGGAAGAGCTAAACTATGGAAATAATAAAACGATTAGTGGTTGTAAGCCATGGTTGGGGTGAGGGGTGTGCAGTGGAGATGAAGAGGCAGAAAACAGAGGATTTTTAGGGCATTGACAATATATACATGACACCATAATAATGAATATATGCCATTGTACATTTATCCAAATCTCTAGAATGTAAACATCAAGAGTGAACTGTAGTGCAATGTAATATAATATCTGCGATGTAAAATTTGGGCTCTGAATGATTATAATCTGTCATCTATATTAGTTTAATGTAACAAATGTACAATTCTGCTAAGGAATGTTCATAATGGGATAAGCTACATGTATAGGGGGCTATCTGGGAAATCTCTGTGACTTCCTCTTTGTTTTGCTGTAAACTTTAATCTCCCCTAAAAAAGGAACATCTTTTTTTTTTTAAGTTTTAATTTATTATTGAGAGAAAGAGAGAGAGAGTGCAAATGGAGGAAGGGCAGAGAGAGAAGACACAGAATCCGAAGTAGTCTCCAGGCTCTGAGCTGTCAGCACAGAGCCTGATGTGGGGCTAGAATCCGGTGAGATCATGATCTGAGCTGAAGTTGGAAGTTTAACCAACTAAGCCACTAGGCACCCCCAAAACAGAAACATCTTAATACATTTTTAAAAATTTTTTTTTTAACATTTATTTATTTTTGAGACAGAGACAAAGCATGAACGGCGGAGGGTCAGAGAAAGGCAGACACAGAATCTAAAACAGGCTCCAGGCTCTGAGCTGTCAGCACAGAGCCCGATGTGGGGCTCAAACTCATGGACTGTGAGATCATGACCTGAGTCGAAGTCGGCCACTTAACCGACTGAGCCACCCAGGCTCCCCAATTTTTTTTTTTTTTTGAAAACTCTCTGCTTCAGTGATAAGGTTTTCTACTCTTGTTTTTTGTTTTTTTTTTCTTTTTTTCCTTTTTTTTTTTTTTCTGTAAAATCTACCTAAATACAGAGGGGGGAGAGACATTAAACATAAACAATACAATTCTCTGAGCATAGATAAGCAAATAAAATAATAAATGAAAATCGATGGGAAGCATATATAAACCTAACCTCAGAAACCCAAAGGGATTTTTTTCAGTAAATTGGAATATTTTCTAGTCTTGATTTTCAATACTGAGAAATCTCTCTATAATTTTAATTGATTATTTTTGCCATTATTTTTTATTCAGTTAAAAAATGTGTGCCACAAAGTATCCTTTTTGTTGAGGATAGTGGTGAGGAGGAGTGTGATGGTGAGAATTCCACTAATACATTGTTTCTGGAATAAGAATTGTTTAATTAGCTTTGTAGAACCCACCCAAAGCCCCAAGACCATCAGGACAGCAGGAAATGCAATAATAATGATAATATGTCCATGGTCAGTTAGGACTTGCATTTTTATGATGATGAATACAAATAAAATCCAGAGCACTCCAGTAAGTGATTTGGCCAGATCTTCTCCATTTTAATTGCCTATAAATGATTTCCTATTTGAACAAACACCATTGGATATATGTGCAGCTACTTTTTAGACATAAATATCACATGTTCTGAATAGTATAAAATTGCTGGTATATTTCACTGCCAGCTGTATTTCCTCTCTCTGCCAATTTTAGTAATAAAATCAATTGAAATTACTGCTTTGTTAACTTGGCTTCTATAATAGCTTGCTGGTTCAATATAGCAAGTGTCAATTTGTCTACTCAGGTATTCACACGTTTTGTTTTTTATTTAATTTTCAGTGAAAGAAAACCCCATAAACTCCTAGGTTAGTAAGACCCACTACTCATCAGCCAGCAAATAAAATGTGTAGCAAAATTTCATCATGGGGAATAGGAAGGCTCAAGATTTTAGAGAAAAATTTGCTGAGTACAAACTAGAAATATTTACATTTAAACATTTCAAACACATTTTTTTTATATATATAAAGGATGAAAGCTTATGGTTACTTTCGAAGAAACTCTAACTTAATTCTTGGAGAAATGCTAATAGTGTATGTATTTCTTTCCATCGTACTAATGTAGTACAATTGCCTAAACATTCTTGGGGTAGATTCACATGCAGCAAGATACCTTGAATAATGTTTCACATCATATGGGATCATTTTGCAAATGTAAATTGGATGATATTTATTTGAACTAGATTTCCATATATTTTGTGATTTTTTTTTTTTGAGGTGAAATGCTCCA
Source organism: Felis catus (assembly GCF_018350175.1). Lineage (NCBI taxonomy): Eukaryota > Metazoa > Chordata > Mammalia > Carnivora > Felidae > Felis > Felis catus. The sequence continues at coordinate 26,534,942 of NC_058378.1, read as the reverse complement.
TTTCTAATTGGATTTAGATCACCAGATATATTTTTATACTGGATAAAATGTTTCTTGTTCTTATTTGAGGAGAGTTTGCCAATTTGTTTCATTTTCTCATTTTCCTCTCTTTGAGTATGTGTGTTTGTGTCTGTGGGTGTTTCTTTTATCTTTGTGCTGTGTTTATTATTCACAACACATTAATTAGACATGGTGAGAAGTGTCAGATACAAGTATGAGCTTCTTTGTATGAGGCTGTGGACAGGAATCAGCGGCCTCGCCATTCAGGGTGGCCTGGCTCATTCTCAGAGGGTCCCCATTTGGCCACTCTATTTTAATTAGGTCTCTTCTGCTATTCTTTATATCTCAAAACCATTTTTCTTCTGTTTTGTTTTTCTCTAAAAGTGAAACCTTATATATTTTTACACTAGTTATCATTAATTATCTGATCGTATTAGTTCTTTTTTTTTTTTTAACGTTTACTGATAATTGAGAGAGAGACAGAGCGCAAGCAGGGGGAGGGCAGAGAGAGAGGGAGCCACAGAATCTGAGGCAGGCCCAGGCTCCAGCACAGAACCTGATGCAGGGCTCAAACCCACAAACTGCAAGAAGATCATGACCTGAGCCGAAGTGGGACGCTTAACCAACTGAGCCATCTAGGTGCCCTGATTATTTGATAGTATTAGAATACAATCACTAAATTTTGTGTATAAATCCCCAAGGAGTTTTTATTCCTATAACTGTCCCCATTGTACTCTTGAGATCTCTTTGAAAGGAATTTAAAATTGTCAATTGATAATAGCCTGGTTTTAAACTTTCTGTCTCAGGTAAACTCAGTGTCCTGCACATAAGAGCAAAGTCCTTAGGGCTTTGCTTCCTTTCCCTTGACAAATGGTACATTCCCTGGGAGCTGGTCTGCTAGTTTTCTAAGCATGGCGATATATGCAGTTGGTTGCCCCACCTGTTTATTTTCCCGGGGAGTCCTTCAGCAGTTGGAGATGGTAGTCTCCATGGCGTGGCCATAATTAGAATGCTTGACTGTACAGGCTTGTGTGAGAGAGCAAAATGAGGTAGTCTGGCCCTTGCCTACAGCGTCAAGGATAAGACCGGTTGTAGACTCCGCAAGTGGCCGCATGTAGCCACAGCAGTAAAATGTCTTTGCGGTTCTTCCCTTCTCTTCTGTCATTATTGACTATTTGGTGAAGTGTTACTACAGTGATAGATTCACATGTAAAATCTTAGGTACTTTCCTCATGCAAACACCCAGTTTGGTTTCTCTGTTAGGGTAATGTATTATTAAGAAATAAGGCTTGCCCCAGGTGGTAGTTTATTATTGAGGAAAATGGCAGCAACCTAAGGGAAGATAGCTATCAAAAAGGTCTAGGTCAACTTGATTTAATAAAGAATAAAACTGAAGACTGGATAAGGGTGAATTTGTAGGAATACATTAATCACCTGGGGATTCCTAGAAAAGCAGAAAAAGAACTAGGAGGGCTGGAGCTTTAAGACAGATTTTCTGATATAAAAATTCAGGAGAATCTGAACTTTGCTGCTGCTGTTGTTGTCTTTCTTTTTTTTTCAATAAGGACAAAAAAAGAATGCAAAGTTTATGGCTGATGAAAGCTTGTAGAAAATTAATATGACTCAGAATGTCTGGGTATTTATCCTCTCAAACGTACCATCCTTGATTTTTATCCTGAGATATAGATTTAGATGGATTTTTTCCTTTTAAAACATTTTTGTGTGGGAAAAGTTCAATAATGAGGTGGGACTGAATGATATCAGAGATTTGTTCATTCAGTATTTTTACATGTATTTTTTTTCCTTGTGGTAAAGCAGATATAACATAGAAATGCCACTGGTACTGTTTCCAAATGTACAGTTCGTCAGTATTAAATATATTCGTTATCATTGTGCAAATATAACCACATGCGTCTTTAGAATTTTTTATCTTCCCAAATTGAAACTCCATACCTATTAAACAATAATCCCTATTCCTCCCTCCTCTTGGCCCCTGGCACCCACCTTTCTATCTCTATGAATTTGACTACCTTGTGTACTTCAGATAAATGGAATCCTACGGGATTTATCCTCCTGTGACTGGCTGATCTCACTCAGCATAATGTTCACAATGTCCATGCACTTTTTAGCGCATGCCAGAATTTCCTTTCTTTCTAAGGCTGAATCATATTACATTGTGCGCACCACATTTTGTTCATCCCTTTACCTATCAATGGACTTGGATTATTTCCACCTTTTGGCTATTGTGAATAATGCTGCTATAAACATGGTTATACGAACACCTGTTGGAGTTTCTTCTTTTAATACTTTTGGGTATATACCAAAAAGTGGAATTGCTGGATCATCTGGTAATTCTATTTTTAATTTTTTTCAAAAACTACCAATCTTTTTCCTAGTGATTGTGCCATTTTACATTTCCACCAGCAATGCACACGGGTCCCAATGTCTCCATCTCCTTACCCACACTTGTCATTTTCTGTTTTTTTTTTTCTTTCTTTGTTTGCTTGCTTGTTTTATAATGGCAACCCTAATGGATGTGAAGTGGTGTCTCATTGGGAATTTTATTTTCATTTCCTTAGCGATTACTGATGATGAGTATCTTTTCATGCACTCATTCATTTGTGTATGGTTGGAGAAGTATTTATGCAGTTGTTTGCCTACTTTTTAATTATGTTGTTTCATATTGTTGCCTTGTAGGAGTTCCTTCTATGTTTGGTATAGTAACCCCTTAACAAATACATGATTTACAAATATTTTCTCCCACTTTGTGGGTTGCCTTTTCACTAAGGGATGGTGTCTACTGAGGCACAAAAGTTTTACATTTTAATTGGCCCAATTTATCTATTTTTCTTGTAAAGTTTGTGCTTTTTGTGTCATATCTAAGAAATCATTGCCAATTTCAATGTCATGAAGCTTTCCAGCCAGGTTTTCTTCCATGAATTTTATAGTATTAGCTCTTACATTGGAGTTGGATCTGTTTTAACTTATTTTTTAGTTAAATATATTCTTATATATGGCGTAAGGATCCCACTTCATTTTTTGTATATGGATACCCAGTTTTCCCAAAATGATTTGCTGAAAAGATTATCCTTTTCTCTACATATATTTATAATGAATTTAAAATGGATATTACAAGAAATGATAGTACTCTGCTATTGTCATTTGAAATGATTTCTAATATGTGGTATATTTTTAATAAGGAAGATTGTATGTTTGCAGATAATGAGAATAAATTTATGTTTGAGAAGAATTTTGCTATTTCAATAACAAAATTCATTTGAGTTATTTTTATACTGTATCCTATTCTTAAGCCTGCTTTATAGTGAACTATTCAACATGTGCATTACCTTAACTCTTAAATCTAAAAATCTGAAAACAATAAAATAACATCTAAACTTATAGAAGTATATAAGAATGTACTCCGGAAACAACAAAAACTGTGTGTTTGTGTGTGTAAAATTTTAGGGCCCTACAGATAGAGGATTTTTTCTCTTTCTTTGTAGATTATAACTAAAATTAGTACTTTCTTTCGCTTTTTGTATATGAAAATTCTGATCAGAGAGAACGTTATTAGTACCAAACAAAATAGATACAAATTTTTTATAAGTGTAATACAATAAGTATCTTACAACTCAAATGGAACACAAGATTTGAAAATAGCAAGTTAAGATTTCCACTTTGTTGAGGTTATTATGATAATATATATTAATTTGCACATACTATACTTATAATTTGAATGATTGCATAAAATCAAAGACATAAATATTTGTGTTACTCTGTATATTTTGGAAGTATTATTATTTTTTTGCTAAGTGGTTTATTCACACTTAAGATTTAAAGATTTGCCATTGTTAACTTTTCATTTAAACTTGTATTAAAGCATAAATTTGAAAGATTAAGGACTTTTTTCTCATATCTCTACTACTTAAAATTTTTTTAAAAATTTATTTATTTATTTATTTATTTATTTATTTATTTATTTATTTTTTGAGGAGGAGGTGGGTGGAGAGAAGGAGACAGAGGATCCCCCATGCTGTGAGCACAGAGCTGATGCGGGGCTCGAACCTATGATCCATGAGATCATAACCGGGGCCAAAATCAAAAGTCAGTCTCTTAACCAACTGAGCCACCCAGACACCCTTCATATCTCTATTACTTTTAAATTGCACTATGATAACGCATTACGTCATTACTGAATGTCTTTCTTCAATAGCTTTTCTGCTGTTTTGGATCTAGTCACAGAGTAGCTAGATTAGAGTAACCCACTTACCTGGAAGCAAGCAAAAATTCTAGAAAAAATAATTAAAATGGAACACTTTGAAGGCTCTGGAGAATTACTATGTAAAAAAGTACTGTGTGAAAAACTGTAGTAAAAAATAAATCTATAGCTTACCTCAGGGATCTATGGTTGGCTCAACATTTGGAAATCAATCCATGTAAGTAGACTACAGCCACTCGGATACCACAGCTTAAAGTCATGGAATAGGACCATGGTTCCATTTGTTAGTTTTTGGAACTGAGGCCATGATTAAAAGGGACAGTCAGGGGCATTCGTATTGCCCCTGGAGGTGAAATTCTTGGACCAGTACAAGATGGACCAGAGAAAACATTTGCCAAGATTGTTTTAATTAATCACAGATGAAAGAGCTTTAGAGCCAGATACCATAGTAATTCTAACCTGACAATAATGGTGACTGGTGTTGCAGAGGCGTTATTTCCAAGACCCTCTCTCTGGGCAGGTTCTGGGAAGCCAGGTTCAGAGGAGTATTGTTGCAAAGCTGAAACTTAAAGGAATTGATAAAAGGGCATCACCAAGATTGGAGTCTGCAGCTTTATTTGAGTCAACACAGGGAATTTCACTATTGTGTTAGACTAAATGAGAAAACAACCACGGTAATAACTTACTCCCTTGTTACTTGCCAAAAATGCTGGTCATGTGCTTTATTCCCGGTTGGCTAAAAATTTTTACCATGATTTTGCATTCCATTTTCTTTACCAGGCGATCTCTGAATATTTTTTTTTGGTAAATTTTTACCATGCTTTGTAAAATTTTAGGAAATGACTAGATTTATTAATCATTCCCTGATAAGAATTCCTGAAAAAATTAAGCTAAGTACAGAATATGAAAGTGAAGGTACAGTTTCACTTCTCCCACACATGGATTAGCTAAGACTGTGTTTTAATTCATGGAATACTGAGAAAGTTTAATTGGCAGAAAGAGAATCTCAGATGGGGTTGTTGATTACACCATCCTAGTCAGTAACAATTAACTTAATTGGACCATAAAATTATCTGGCGAATGAAATGTCATTTGTTTGTTTGTTTGTTTGTTTTGCCACTCTTGAAGTGTGGACAAAGGCTCTCATTTACTTACCTGAATAAGCTATGTGGTGCTATAATAATGTAGAGCTGTCTGATATAAATTTAGTTTGTTTTGACCTTACCAAAGCACATGCTCTATTTTTTCTTCTGCTATTATAAATAACGATGCAATCAACGGGCATAAATAAAAAAGGTTAAGCAGAGTTCGGTCTGATTTTGAAATCTTTTTCTTTTTTTTTTTCTAATCTATATCTAGACTTTCTATTTTCATCTCTGTAATAGCAGACACACAGCAAAGGAAGTAGGAATCATTTCAGCTACGGGATAATGTGGAGGAAGTCCAGAAGGAAATCTTAATTAAATAGTTTACATTGTAAAATGCTTCATCAAAATTTAGTGTTGTAATTCTGGAGGCTACATTTTTGTCCCAGATGGTGACTGTCACTGTTTATTCTCTTGAGTCTGATTATAACCCACCTGCGCAGCACAGTCTGTTTTACCGAACAAATGTCCATCTGTAGAATTAGCGCACTCTCTCTAGTCTTTTGACTTAAGTTTCTAAAGAGTTACTATGTTCCAAGCACATTGTCCTTTAATCAACCCACGAGTGTTGTTTATTATGTTGATTATGTTGTTTATTATGTTTATTATATTACAGGTGAGAAAACTAAGGCTTAGACAAAATTGCTTAGGAGAATTATATTTAATAACCAGATGAGTGGCACAATGGACTTGTATCAAGGTCTATTTCACATCAAAATGTGAACCACTATGCCACACTGCCCCTTATGAATGGTTGTTAAATGCAGACGCATTTTTATGAATAAAATAAAGAAGCATTATTGAATTTCACCTTGAAAATCCACATAGAGAAAAATATAGGCTACTTGTCCCAGCCTCTATTCCTATAGATATCACAAACTTTCCGGTGCTGTCAGTGTCCACTCCCCAGACATTGGAGAGACTTTTCAGTGATTTTTTTTTCTTCCCAAATTATTCAAGAAAAGATCTTGAACTTTTAGATACTCAGCAGCTAATATTTCTGGAATCTTCCATTTTTTTTTACTAGATTGCCCATTTACAGTGCTTTCCAGAGTCTCTCTAAAGATGTTATGTTGTCCTAAAAACAGGACATCTATAGAATAGTTTATTTCATGTTAAAGGCTAATATTGATAAGACTAATGTTTAAGTCAAATTATCCAAAGAACACAGGAAGCTGACATTTTGGTGAATTAGATTCTAAAATCTACCTTTTAGATAAAAACAGAAAAGATAGGGGTGCCTGAGCAGCTCAGTTGGTTCAGCTCCCGCTTTGGCTCAGGTCATGATTTCACGGTTCATGGGTTCGAGCCCCGTGTCGGGCTCTGTGCTGAGAGCTCAGAGCCTGGAGCCTGCTTCGGATTCTCTGTCTCCCTCTTTTTCTGCCCCTCCCCCACTCACACACACACTCTCTTTCTCAAAACTGAATAAACATTAAAGAAAACAGAAAAGGTAAATTGAATAAATTCCCTACATCTAGATCATGAACAATTATGGACGAAGGGAAAACAAAAAAAGTCACTTTGTAGAATGTCAAAATATAAGATAGAGAATTATAAGACATTTAATGATTCACCTGAAACCTCTTCTAGCCCATGAAGAACATTCTAAAATAAATTGGATGAACTATTGACAATAATTTTATTAACAATTTTAGATAGTGCCAATTGAAACCCAACATATAATATATTAATTATATACTTTATTCTAACTTAGAAATTTGTACTTGTTGGACATGGATGAATTGCTTCAACCGGCTTGGATATTTGAACACAAAAGGAACAGGTGAACAAACATTTTAAGCTTAGAAACTAATTCACTCTTGATATTTCCAAAAAGTAACTGATGGCTCTTCTGCTGTTAAATTATGTCAGTTACTAGATAATACCTCTGGTGGCCAAAATTTGATTTTGAAATAAAACACACGCATGTGTTATGCGATCAATGATCCTAGATAATGGAAACTTGGCAATAATCTTGGGAAGGGGAGATGTTAGTGAGGGAAGAGATTGTGTATCAATAATTACGAATGGATACCAATATTTGGCAGTTTTTACTCGACAGAATAAATAGTGAGAGATAATTTACTACTGATAGTTAAAAATGGCATTAGTCATTTTTAAAAAAAAAGAGTTATAAAGCATCAGAAGTTTTGTTTTCTAATCAATATTTAATGGAGACATTCTGTATTTTAGTTCGTCTATAAGGAAATCACAAAGTGAAATTAGAGTTAAGATCAAATTAAAGCACTGATTGTATAGTTTACTAATTTAGTTGAGAACATGCTAAATATATAGGAAGTCTCAGGGTTCTGCATTTGCTATAATTTATGAAAGGGAAAAAAAACACAGTAACTGTTGGAGATAATTAACTAAACCTATGACTCCCCTGATTTTTCTCCTCTTCCTAAAACAGGCATCATAGATCACAGACTTTGAACTTTTTTAGATATAGTCAAATTCCCCACCAAATTCCCCACCAAAAAAAGTTTAGCACATTGGCACGCCTGGGTAGGTTAGTCGGTAAAGTGTCCAACTTCGGCTCAGGTCATGATCTCACAGTTCATGGGTTCAAGCCTCGTGTCGGTCTCTGTGCCGACAGTTCAGAGCATCGAGCTTGTTTGGATTCTGTGTCTCCCTCTCTGCCCCTCCCCTGTTCACACTCCATCACCCTCTCTCTCTCAAAAATAAATAAACATTAAAAAATTAAAAACAAAAAGAAAGCTTAACACATTTCCAATACCGCCAAGACTGTGTAAGTGTTCGTTTTCCTCCATGACCTCACCAACACTTGATACAACTAAATTTGTGTCAATATAATAAATAAAATATATTATTAATTTATTTTAATTCATGTTGCTTTTATTGTTTGGGGGTATAGGAGCATATGAAACATTTATTGACCAATTATACCTTTTCTTCTGGGAACTGTATATTCATATCCTCAGCAAATTTCATACTGGTCATATGCGTTTAAAATTTTCCATCTATGTTCATGTTTTCTTAGATTTAGCACTGTGTTAAATAAGAAGAAGGTGAAACAACACAAACTATCAATACCAGATATGGGTTTGGTTAGGTGTGAAATCAAATTAATGTCCTATAGTCATTGAATATTTGTTTAGAGACTAAACTTGAATAGCTTAAATATAAGATGGGCGAGTTTTAAAATAGAACCCAAACTGAAACAGGATAAAATAGAAAATCTAAATAGCCTTTGTGATATACAGATGCTTTGCACACACTGTTTTTTTTTCTTTTTCTTTAAGAATTGATTTTTTTGCAGCTGTAGCTGCGAAGAGTGCTATCATCAGACAACCTTAATCTGTCAGCCTTCTAATAGTTGTTTCAGCTTCAGGGTCATCCTTCTCAAGGCTGAGCCCTTGTTCAGAGACCTTCACCCAGTGTTTAATTACTGGGGATGGAAGGCAGTGTGTAGAGCCCCTGCCACTTTGGCCTAATGTGGAAAAACTGTAATTACCTATTGTAATTCCAGAACTTTCTGTGTTTAAGCTAAGGTTGAGGTCAGGTCCTGGCTTCTTCTCTACACAAACTTTTTTTTTTTTTTTTTTTTTCTGTTCCCTTCCACAGGGATTGCTACCAAGGGCCCTCATAAATGAACACCCTTCCCAGTAAGTCTAAGAGTTGGCTTTCCAGAGAACTCAATATTTAACACCCGTCTATGTATAGAGGAAAATGAATTTATTATTTTTTAAAAACTTCCAATAATGTAAATTTCAGGGGCAGATAGTTTTACTTGTAAATTCTTTCAATTAAAAAGAAATAGCACCAATCTGATGTAAACTCTTCAAAAAACAGAGATAGAAAATACTTCCTAACTTGTTTTATGAGGCCACCATAACCATACCACCAAAAGCTGACAAAATTATAAAATTAAAAAAAATGAACATTAGAATATTAAAGACTAATATCCTTGTTGAAAATAGATTTCTTAATCAAGTATAACCAAACAAAATACATCAATATAGACATGATAATATATTATAACCAAGTGATGTTTAAAACAATAATGTGAGATTGATGTATCATTTGAAAATCAATTAATAAAATTCATTGTTTTCTCTTAAACTTAAAAAGAGGCAGGTGGAGGGACAGAGAGGGAGGGAGGGAGGGAGGGGGAGAGAATCCCAAGCAGGCTTCATGCTGTCAGGGTGGAGCCCGATGCTGGGCTCGAATTTATGAACCATGAAATCATGACCTGAGCCAAAAATCAAGAGTTGGACACTTACCCAACTGAGCCACCCAGGTGCCCCTAAAATTCACTGTATTAATAAATGAAAAGAAAATATGATCATCAAAATAGATGCTTATAAACTTTTCAAAAAATTCAACAACCGTGAAGAACTTCTATTCCAATTTTGAGAGGTTTAATAGCACGATGGCTTTGAAAACTGTGTGTGTAGTGACAGAAAGAATTAGAAGAATGAGAGACTAGATAGCCCAAATATAGGCTCACACTACCGCAGTTGTTTGTTTGTTTGATATTTTAATGGATCGAAAACAACTCTATGAGCGAAGTATTTTCAGCAAATGGTGCTGGAAAAACTGAATATATATATGGACAAAAATAAAACATGCTATATGTCTCATACCGTACACACTCACACACACACACAAACCAATTTGAGATACATTAACCTAAATTATAAAAGTTGAAACTAGGGACACCTGGGTGGCTCATTCTGTTAAGCGTCAAACTTTGGCTCAAGTCATGATCTTGTGGTTTGTGAGTTCGCTTCAGGTCGGGCTCTGTGCTGACAGCTCAGAGCCTAGAACCTGCTTCAGTTTCTGCGTCTCCCTCTCTTTCTCTGCCCCTTTCCAGCTCGTGCTCTGTCTCAGTCTCTGTCTCTGTCTCTGTCTCTGTCTCTCTCTCTCAAAAAATAAACATTAAAAATTTTTTTTAAGTTAAAACCATAAGGCTTCTAGAAAAAAAAATTAATAAATGCCTTGGTGGGGTGCCTGGGTAGCTCAGTTGGTTAAGCGTCTGACTTCGGCTCAGGTCATGATCTCACGGTTCCTGAGTTTGAGCCTTGCGTCGGGCTCTGTGCTGACTGCTCGGAGCCTGGAGCCTGTTTCAGATTCTGTGTCTCCCTCTCTCTCTGCCCCTCCCCTGTTCATGCTCTGTCTCTCTCTGTCTCAAAAATAAATAAACATTAAAAAAAAAACAATAAAAAAATAAATAAATAAATGCCTTGGTGACATGAGAGTAAGTAAACACTCTCTTAAATTTAAATACGTTTTGGAAAGCAATAACCATACAATTTTAAAATGATTAATTACATTTAATCAAAATTTCTAAATGATGTTTACTAAGATATAATATTAATAAAACTAATAAAGATACCACCTATAAGAGGAAATGTATCTACCAAAGGAATTGTATCTGGGATGTCAAAAGAACTTGCAACTTGATAATAAAAAGATACACTGTGAGGTAGTAGCGTTGCAAAGGAAGTGAACAAAAACCTCACTGAAGAAGTTAATTACATAATTGCCAAAAAGCACATGCAAATGTGCACAATATCATGTCTCTTCAGTGACCTGCAAATGACAGCTACAATGAAATGCTATTCCACACACGCTAGAACAACTTGTATTAAAAAGTTGCAATAGCAAATGTTGACAAGTATGTGGAACAGTGGGGCTCAAGGTACTTTCTATACTGATGAAAATATGGTCAGTAGCCACACATGATAGCTCAGCTCTTGCAACATGTCCAGTATGATTGCAGAACTAAACTTAACGTTATTTAACTTCAGTCCATTTAAATTTAGATAGCCACATGTCGATATGGGGGCAAACTAGAATTCTTATGCACTTTACAAGGATGAGAAATTGTACAATCACCGTGGTCAATTCCTGATGGGCTCTTATAAAACACTCCTAGATATTTATAAAGCATTAACATTAATGTAACTTTGCAGGATGACCAAAAAGACTGGAGCACCAGTATTTGTAACAACGTTATATGCAATAACCCAAACTGGAAAGAATCCAAATGCCTACCGAATAGTAACTCTAAAGGACTTTGGTATATTCGGACAGTGGAATACTACCAATCTAGTACAAGGTACAAGGAAAACATAGACAAATATCAAAACTGTGGTGCTAAGTAACAGCTTATAGGACATTTTATATTTTATATGATTCCATTTAAATGTATCTCTAATTGGACAAAATTAATATGGTTGAAATCATCTAAACACCATGTCTTCGGGAGTTAAAGGTAGGAATTTACCAAAAAGGGGTGGGAGGGAAATTTGAGGCCAGGTCTCTGTATCTTCCGAGATATTGGTGTTGTGTAAGCATTTGCATTTTTTCAGAACTCTTCAAAGTATACATTTAAGATTTAAATATTTCATTGTATGAAATTGAAGGAATCTTAAATATACGACACTAGGTAATAATGTATGTGTGGAGACCTATTTTGGCAGAAGTTTACTGTCACCTGTAGTTTATTTTTTATTCCTTTTTGAAGTACAATTGACATACAATTTTATATTAGCTTCAGGTATATACAACATATTGATTTGACACTGCTATACATTACTCAGCGGTCACCACAGTAAGTGTAGTCACTATCTATCATCACACATTATTACAATATTGTTGACTATGTATACTATGGGACACATAACCACAATTAGATTCTATAATTAGTATTTATTATACTTGTTTTATCATAATACATATCTATCCCATTATTCATATCAATCTAACTTTATATGCTCTTATAGTAAACCTGTAGGTTTATGGGTATTCAGTATAAATTCTTTTCATTTTTGTGAATTTTTATAATGAAATTTCAGCTTAAAAAATTAAGCCTCTATATATGTATACATATGCAATACATTTTTCTCACAATTATTTTCTGATAACTTTACATTTCTTATCACCCCAAAACCAAAAGGGTCTTCTAATCAGTAAAATAATTTTTGAATTAATTTTTTTCCAAGGACTATCCCACCAAATAATCACTTGAGGATATCAAGACATCATCAGACTGTGATGCCTTTTCTCAGACTTTAGTTGCATCTGTGGCAAAAAAAAAAAAAAAAAAAAAATACAGTATGTCAAAGGAGTAGGAATTCTGGTAGATGTTTGACTACCCAAATATTTCAATTTATAAAATATAAAATTATGTATCATTAGAAAATGCAGGCAAATAATACAAACACTTTTCAAGAAGGACACTTTAAGAGGATAGACACTAGATTTTTCTTGCTTGAAAGTTGTAGATTCAAAGCATCATTGGTGGAATTATTCTAAGAAATAAAAAGAAAATTTTAGATTGGCTAATTCATAATAAACCTCCTTATGATAAAATAATTTATTGGAAAAATAAGGTGTATTTATAATGTACATTATCTGGGAATAGATAATATAAAGACATTGAGAGAGATTTAAATAAAAAGCAAATAGATAAAAACTCAGACCTCATTAAGAAAAAAAAAATGATTGATTGAACCAAATTCACTTTATTCAAACAACTTAAATGACCACTGCCAATGGATGTTTTAACAGCTTTGGTAATGGAGTGACTTTTATGCAATACATAACTATACTATATCATGTTAAGTGGGTTAGTATATCCTTCTGCAATCGAATGAAAGCACCATAATTCAGATACAACATTTTTAATTTGTGAAGGATCTCAGAATCCCTAGGATAAAACATTGCTGTGTCATATTTTCAAAGCTCTCTTTGAACTTTCCATTTGTGTAGCCAGAGTTTAAAAACTAAAAGCTTTTATCTTTTTTATTTCTCCTTATGGTGAAATCATTGGGTCATGGTGCACGATATAATGCAAGACATTTCCAAGCACAATAGGTTTAGACAGTAAATGTCAGAATCCTATTATACTAATTCTGCACAAAGCATGAATTATTAATGGTGCATCTCTAATTACAATGATTGAACATATATAAATATAAAGTGGACTCTCTGTGGGAAAGATACTTTCTAGACAAGAATAAACATAAATACAAATTGAGAGTTCCATTGGATATTAATAACACAGAAACTTTGATGTGTAAGTGTACTTATAGGCAGACCATGATTTTTGTCGCTAAGAATTCCTGGAAACTACATCATGAATTGAAGATAAAATATTCATCATTTGTGTATGCATTTTAGAGCCACTACATAGTATAACTTTGTAAAAGGGATACCAAACGTTTCATTATTCTGGGAGATGCTCTGCTGGCAAAACTAAAGGTAATCAATGGAAAGCCATTAGACTAGGAAGAAGAGCACTTCTGGAGAGCCAGTTATAAAATAATAAATGGTTCTAAAGTAACAGAAAGAGACTTCATGTTCTTCTTCCCTGAAAATTACCTCCAAACAAAATGAATAAGAAATAGAAATTTAAATTAAATCATCTATAATCCTAAATTATAAATATTATCAGATATAGGTTATATAAATATGGATGTGGGAAGACACGAAGAATGAACACTGTGGACCACTGAATTCAAAGAGAATTGGCACATCAGTTTTTTCAAAAGAGTCAAACCAAGAAACAGACCCTTAACTCTAGAGAACAAATTGAAGGTTTCCAGAGGGGAGGTGTGGGGGGCGGGGAATGGGTGAACTAGGTGATGGGGATTGAGGAGGGCACTTGTGATGAGTACTTGTATGGATGTATTGAATCACTAAATTGTACACCTGAAACTAATAATACACCATATGTTAACTAACTGGAATTTAAATAAAAACAAAAAATAAAAAGAAATTTAAAAATAAAGAAATAAATTTAAAAATTTTTAAATAGTTGGGGCTTCTGGGTGGCTTAGTTGGTTAAGTGACCAACTCTTGATTTGGCTCAGGTCATGATCTCATTCTTGTCAGATTGAACCCATGTCAGGATCCCTCCTGGGCATGGAGATGGCTTAAGATTCTCTCTGTCCCTGTCCCTCTGTCCTTCCCTGACTTGCATGTGCCCTCTCATGTCTCTTTCTCAAAAAAAAAAAAAAAAAAAAAAAAAAAAAATTAGGTGATGTAATCTAAGAAATAAATCCAACCATTTATTTTGGATACAATAAGGACAGCCGCTGTGGCTGGGGATAGGACCTCTCCGAACGTCACTCGGCATCATGGAATGACATGCTAAAGAAACAAAGGTGAGAATATCATAAAAAAATAAGTCAGATAAAGAATACTCAACAATCTCCCTCCCACATAAAGTTGCAATTATGCTGAGCATAGACTTCTGCACAACATTTTTCTCTAAGAGACATTGAAACTATGCCTATAATATCTTCAGGGTCTAGGATACAATAAACTGCATATATGACATTGACATGTAAAGACAATATTTTCAAATTAATGAAAATTCTTCCAAAAATTGTTTCCAGACACATGAGAAATAAATGAGCAAACAACAGTAGTATATGAAAGTAATGATTAAAAAGTCAGCAAGAGTATGTTTGGTGGCCAACAAAACTATTTGAATAAGGGACTCTGTGTTAAACTGTGTGGAATTTATAAAACAAAGTTTACATTTTATAAACCATGGCAAATAAACAATTATATAACAAACAAAATATGGAACAAAAAGAAAAAATGACTTGGAGTCATTTTATTGTACATTTGTGTATTTTTAATTTTCCAAATTTTCTTCAGTGAACACGGAAAAATATATTATGCTTTTAATCTTTTTTTTTTTTATATTTTTTTTTGAGAGAGAGACAGAGTGTGAGCAGGGGAGGAGCAGAGAGAGAGAGAGGGAAACACAGAATCTAAAACAGGCTCCAGGCTCTGAGCTGTCCGCATAGAGCCTGACGCGGGACTCAAACTCAGGAACTGTGAGATCATGACCTGAGCCGACTCAGCCAACCGACTAAGCCACCCAGGTGCCCCAATATATTATGCTTTTAATCAGAACACTAAGTTTTAAAAATAAAGTGAGGTACTTTGAAAAGTTAAACTTTCACACTATTTTCAAGCTCATTCAGCCTACAGCAAGCTGTGTACTTGCACACAGATTTCTGGGATGTCTGGTGGCTCAGTAAGGAGCTTCTGACTTCAGCTCAGGTCATGATCTCACACTTGTGAGTTCAAGTACTGCATGGGGCTCACCACTGTCAGTGTGGAGCCTGCTTAGGATCTCCTGATCCCCTCTCTTTCTGCCTCTCCTGGCTCATGCTCACTCTCTCAAAAATAATCATTAAAACCTTTTAAAATAAAAATAGGAGACTTGTAAGCCAGAGACAAAGATAGTTTACTACTTACAGCAAAAAGAGTAGCCAGAGTAGCATGACAATATTGGCTCCATGAGCCTCGGTTTCCACAGTGAGTCACCGTGAGGACTCTGCACACAGTGACGGTGAGTTACGAGACGAATTCCAAGTTTTGTAGACTCTGATTCTACAGGGGCTACCGACAAACCTGTACACTCCCTCTTTTACACAGCAAGAGAGATTATTTTTAGGACCATGGACTATCCCCAGGGAGGGATGTCTCAATATCTCTATAGAAGTCACTGCCTTTGTCTTCACGTATCCAGGACCATACATACATTTTTATATGAAGAATCCCCTTTTCTTATCTCTCCAGAGTTTGTATATCTCCACAAATGTTCCCGAGAAGAAGCACCTGGTCTCTTAATATCTGGACATGTAAAAATGCCACAAATTCATGGAGAATTGAGCTGCGATTCAGTTCAATTCCAATTGAACAACAATGGTCCGATTTGGGAGACTTTTTTTTTTCTTTCCATGATTACTGCCTTTCAAGAACATAACTTCATTTGAAACCAATGGATACATTTATAAATACAATTTTACTGCATTTACTGGTTGTTTTAATTGAAAGAAACTAATAGCAGAAACAGCCACTGAAAACTCTGCTCTGTGTCACATCACCTATAATTGGGAGAGGATAATCACTCTGAGCATCCAACTATTTGGGGAAGGCTTGAGGAGATTCCCAGGCTTGGCAGTCTGCCCATCTCTATTATATTCCCAATTGTTGGTCAGTTCTAGAGTAAGCGCCCGAGGCAAATATCTCATTCTTGGTATTTCATTCTTCAGGTAATTGATATTATATTTCAGAATCTGTACTGTGGCTGCCGGGTCTCTGTGAAATGATTAGAAATGACATGAGTCAAGAAGCAGGATCTTGGACCTTCTGTATAACTAGAAACAGGCTTATGTTGTTCGTGCTTCTGCAATCACTTTTAATCAACATTATTCAAATTTCCTGCTTGCTCACATCCAACGTGGGCCAAAGAGAAGCTTGTGTGTGTGTGTGTGTGTGTATGTGTGTGTGTGTGTGTGTGTGATGCTATTTTTTTAATAGACAAGATGTTCTTTCTTTTCTTAAGTTTATTTATTTATTTTGAGAGAGAGAGAGGAAAAACACACACAAGTGAAGGAGTAACAGAGAGAGAGAGAAAGAAAGAGAAAATCCCAAGCAGGCTCCTCATTGTCAGCACAGAGCCAATGCGGGAATAGAACTCATGAACCAGAGATCGTGATCTGAGCCAAGATCAAGAGTTCGATGCTCAACTGACAAGTTGTGTGTGGGGCTATTAAAAAGAATTTATGACTGTAAAAGTAGAGAGAATTCTGAGAAAATACATTCAATTTACTGATCGAGAGGTAATTTCGTCGCAGTAGAAATGCATAACATGCTTGTTATTTGTGAGGGGATACTTGGCTCTTTGCATACACATTAACCCTCAAGCTGCTTTCATACCCAGCACAATATGGAATTTGTTCTTCCCCTTTGAGTGTCTCATGTATTTCAAGAAAGGTGGCCCCAGACCTGAGGATGAATCATGATGCTAAATTCTAAACCGGGGTCTGCACACTTTTTCTGGGAAGGGTAAAAGAGTACATATTTTAGCCCTTACAGGTCAGACTTACTCTGTTACGATTAGTCAAATTTTCCTTTGCTATGTGAACGTAGCCACATACCATACATAAGTGAGTAAGCATGGCTGGATTCCAATCAGACTGTGTATATGGAGACCACATTCATTTTCTGGGACTGCCTCAGCCGATTACCATAAATTGGGTGGCTTAAAACAAAATAAATTAATTCTCTCCCAGTTCTGGATGCTGGAAGGCTGACTTCAAAATGCCAGCAAAGTTCTTGCTCCTTCAGAAAGCTCTAGGGAAGGGTCCTTCCTTACCTGTGTCTCAGCTTCTGGTGGTTGCCTTACAGTCCCTGGTGTTCCTGTGCTGTGGCCACATCATTCCATCTCTCCCTGTATCTTCCGCGTGTCTCTGTGTCTCCAAATCTCTCTCTTCTTATGAGGATGAGCCCTCGAATTTGGGATCCACCCTAATTCAGTATGATCTCACCTTAACTAATTGCATCTGTAAAGACGTGGTTTCCAAATAAGGTCACATTCACACTGTAGGGATTGGAATTTTAACATATCTTCAGGGGAATACAATTCAACACATAACTTATATGCAAATTGGAATATCTATAATTTTCATATGTTATGAAATACTAAAGATTTTTCAACCATTTAAACTATCAAAACCATTCTTCACTTGTAAGTTCTACAAAAACAGGCAACAGGTTACATTTTAAGTTTTTGAATAATAATGTAGGAAGATGTTAAGTGACCCTGAAATCAATTTATGATCCCAAGGAAATAAGATCCCTGAGAATAGCAGTGTGTTGAGAATGGACAAAGCAACATATGATGGGGGAAAAATATCTGAATTCACTGTGGAGCTGCTGACTTTGCCAAAGCATAACTGCCTACATTTGGACTTCTTTTTATGAAAGTTTATATATTCTAACAACTCATTGTAGAATACCTACTATGTCTTATTCCCTGGACTAGGAGCAACAGTCAATAAAGCAGACAGAACATTTGCTTACATGAATTTTATATCTGAGTGGAGAAGAAAGAAAGAAAGAAAGAAAGAAAGAAAGAAAGAAAGAGGGAGGGAAGGAGGAAGGAAGGAAGGAAGGAAGGAAGGAAGGAAGGAAGGAAGGGAGGGAGGGAGGGAGGGAGGAAGGAAGGAAGAGAAAGGGAGAAAGAAAGACAGAGGGAGGGAGGAAAGGAGGAAATTAATGTTTAATGTCTCCATTTCAAACTTTATTGTGCATACAAATAATCTGGATTGGGACCCGAGATTTTCAGATGCTCCTAAGCAACAATAATTCATATGGTCTACAGACTAAACATGGAGTCTCAAGGACTAAGGAGCAAGGGCCTGGCATCTAGAGGATATATACCACCAATTATATCATAACCATATGTCGCCAGCCCAGCATTGCATCCAACTTACTATTTGTTTCTTAACATTTCTGTCCCATTAATAGGATCATCAACAGAGGACTGCTTGCTGAATTTTATATGAATCTCTTAGAATTGGTCTTCTCCAAAACCCTGAGATTAGCAATCGAAGATTTTGATTCTGATTTTTTTTCATTTTTTGGCTATTTTTTTAATTGAAGTACAATTAACACACAATATTATATGAGTTTTAGGTGTACAATTTAATGATTCAACATTTCTATACATTACTCGGTGTTCACCACAATATGTGTACTCTTAGTCAGTTTTATCTGTTTCATCCATCCCCTGACCCCCACATCCTCTCTGGCAACCACATTCACCCTCTGTATTTAAGAGTCTGTTTTCTGTTTGTTTGTTTTGATTTTTAGATTCTATGTATATGTGAAATCATATGGTATTTGTCTTTCTCTGAGTTATTTCACTTAGCGTTATGCCCTCTAACCCCATCTATGTTGCTGCAAATGGCAAGATCTCATTTTTTTTATGTCTTAATTATATTCCATTATATCACATCTTTATCCATTCATCTATCAGTGGATACTTGCTTCCATATCTTGGCTATTGCAAATAATACTGCCATACACATAGGGACACCTATATAATTTTCCAACTAGTGTCTTCATTTTCTTTGTGTAAATATCCAGTAGTTCAATTAGTGGATCATACAGTCTTTCTATTTTCAATTTTTCGAGAAACCTCCACACTAGTTTCCACAGTGTCTACACCAGTTTACATGCTGCCAATAGTACATGAGGGTTCCTTTTTCTCCACATCCTCACCAACACCTGTTCTTCTTATTTCTTTGCTTCTATCCATCCTGACAGGTATAAGGCAATATCTCATTGTGATTTTGATTTGCATTTCCCTGATAATTAGTGATGTTGAGCATCTTTTCATATATCTGTTGGCTACCTATACGTTTTCTTTGGAGAAATGTCTGTTCAGGTTCTCTGCCCATTTTTCATTGTATTATTGGCATTTTTTGGTGTTGAATTATGTTAAGTTCTTTATATATTTTGAATAGCCAGAACAATCTTGAGAAAGAAGAACACAGCTAGATGTATTAGAATCCCAGCTTTCCAAATAGACACAAAACCACAGTAATCAAAACAGCATGGTACTGGCACAAAAATGGACACAAAGATCAATGGAACAGAATATACAGCTCAGAAATAAACCCACACTAACATGGTCAATTAATCTATGACAAAGATGGTAAGAATATACAATGAGGAAAAGAGTTCAACAAATAGTGCTGGGAAAACTGGACAGCTCTACTTAAAAGAATGATACTGGACCATTTTCTTTTACTGTACAAAAAACTCAAAATGGATTAAAGACCTTAATGTGAGACCTGGAACCATAAAACGCCTAGAATAAAACATCAGCAGTACTTTCTTTGACATTGGCTATAGAAACATTTTTTTTTTCTAATTATGTATCCTCAGGCAAGGAAAGAAAAAGCAAAATTAAACTATGGGGACTACACCAAAATAAAAATAATAATAATAATAATAATAATAATAATTAAAAAAAAAACAAAAACTTTTGCACAGTGGAGGAAGCCATCAACAAAATGACAAGGCAGGCAATCTACTGAATGGGAGAAGATATTTGCAAATGATATATCCAATAAGGGGTTAACATCCAAAATATAAATGAACTTGAACACTAATTCGACCTTAACAAACTCGAATGACATCCATAATCTTTTGTCTTTCTTTTACATTACAATTCATAAAGTATTTTTGAAATACCATATCTTCTTTAATATCTGTAAATAAACACTTAAAAATTTGTCATAAGTTTATATGGTTACATAGGACACAATTTCTGGGCACTTCTAAACGGTGACCATTTTGCATCAAATGGTACATTGCTCTTTTAGGAGTATCTAACAGAATATAAATACCATAGTGACTTAAGGTCTATAGTAATTTAAACAAATTGATAATCTCTTATTTAACAGTTGAAAAATCTACCTGGTCTCTGTTTCTCAGTGAAATAACTTTAATCTTACATTTCCTACATAATTTTATCTTAGTGTATTATATGTTATGCATTAAAATCTTTACTTGATTGACTATCCACTGTAAACAAATGTGTATTATTTAAAATTGTATTAGGGGCACCTGGGTGGCTCAGTCGGTTAAGCCTCTGACTTCAGCTTAGGTCACGATGTCACAGTTCGTGAGTTCAAGCCCCACGTCAAGCTCTGTGTTGAGCGGACAGCTCAGAGCCTGGAGCCTGCTTCATATTCTGTGTCTGCTTGTCTCTCTGCCCCTCCCCCATTCATGCTCTGTCTCTCTCTCTCTCTCTCTCTCTCTCTCTCTCCAGTAAACAAACTTTAAAAAAATTTTAAAAAATATTTCTTAAACCTGTAAAACCCTAGGTGTTAAATTCCCTTTGATTTAAGTTATTACAATTGAGCAAAGATATGCTTTACAAATTTTCAAAAATTATGTTTAAACATAAAATGTAGTTCATTGTCATTGTAATTGTACTTCTTCAACAGACTGAAGCGAAAGGAAAGCGTTATGAGGCCTGGGTGACAGGCCACGGCGCTGACATTAGTGTTCCTGTTTGGCTCTTGGTTTTCGGTGCCTCTTTTTCTTTGTTTTGTTCTGTTTCATATCTGGAGCGATGCGTTATGGTGAAGTCAGGACTAATGATAGGTGGCATTTTCTTTGAAAGTGGGAAAGAGCAATTGGTGAAAGGAGAAATGAGAATAGGGAAAAAAGAGGAAAGGAGACTATCTAGTTTTCAGGTAATATCTTTTTTTTTTTTTTAAGAGCATATGGCAAACAAACAAAACAAATGAAGAAACTAGAAACAGAAAGAGACTACTAAATACAGGCAGCAAGCTGGTGATTGCCAAAGGGGAGGTGGGTGAGGGGATGGCTGAAATAGGTGAAAGGGATCAAGAGGAACAAGCTTCTACTTATAAAATAAGTAACCCACGAAGATGAAAAGTCCAGAATAGGGAATATAATCAATAATATTTGTTATCCCACTGTGTGGTGACACACAGTGACTACGCTTATCCTGCTAAGCACTGAATAATGTATAGAATTGTCAAATCACTATGTTGTACACCTGGAACAGATACAACGTTGTATGTCAGCTGTACGTTAATCATACTTTTTCTTTTAATTAGGAAAGAGAATATGTAAGACATTCAGTGTTAACATTAACATACAAAGAGTTGAAAAGTCAGAGCTCCCAATCTCACAAAAATAAAACACTGAGAAAACTAAATTTTAATTACTTTTCTGGGATCCATCAAAGAACAGGGATTGCAGGACAAACCGCCACCCAGAAATCTGGAGACGGTGAATATAGAAATACAGCTAAGGTTTGCTTATCTAAAGCAGAAAACCTGTGGTGCCATAAGTGGGTAGGAAAAGTGGGTAGGCACACTTAGTTGGTAATTGTGATGACTTTCCAGAGGCTGAGTGTGAGCTAGCATAAGAGTAAGAACAACCCCTGTGAGTCTGAGCCTTACAGAGTTTCCAACCCCACCTACTGGTGAGCTTTATCTTTAGGATCCTGAACGTGTTCTCACAGTGAAAATCTGGGGATCCGCTTGTGACTCTGGTAGGAGGGGGAGAGCCATCACTATGAAATATATCCAGAGACTTCCCCAGAATGGAAGCCTCCTCTCCAGGGGAAATGATGTTGCCAGAGCCTTATCTTGGCTGAGAGAAGGGCATTCTTCCCACTCCAGTTCAGTCTTCCTGTCTACATGGTTGCCAGGAGGCAGGACTTCGAGAAAATAGATGGGGACCACTGCCGCCAGGGATGTGTGTAGGGTTAGGAGGGAAAAAGTTATAGCCCTAGAGTAACACTAGTGAAGGTCACAAGCCCAAAACACAAGCCCACAAAAAATCTGGAATTAAATTGAAAAATTAAAGAACTGTCCCTTCATGCTACACACGTTACCACCACACCAACAGGGCTGCAGTATATCAGTGAACAGTGAATTAGAACTAAAAGAAATGCAAGGCATGGTCTCTTTCTAAGTGGGGTCTCTTGGGTTATCTCAAAGCCAACAGCTGAGAGAAAAACAAGGACACTGGAAAAACTGGAAACCCTTGTTACCTTTAGGTACAGAAGACATTAGACATAGCCTAACTCCTACCTACCTTCCTATTAATTCTCATACTAAAGGTTGTTTACCTCAGTTCATATTACTCAGTACAAACATTTCTTCCAACGACAAAAAAAATCACAAGAGATGCCATGAATGTTTGGTCATAGATGACTAATAGTCTAACAGAAAGAAATACCGAATAACAACAACAAAAATAAACCTTCTGATCCTAGTAAGTAATGTATATAGCAAGATTTCAGGGTACAAAGTTAATATACAAAAGTGATTTGTTTTCCTATATACTGGGTGAACAGTAGGAATTTTAAATTTTAAAAAGGTATTATTGACATAGAACTTAAAAATTAAATAGGTATAGATCTAAGAAAATGTGCATAAGATCTATATAAAAAATATTACAAAATGGTAATGAAATAAATGAAAAAAAGATCTAAATAACTCAAGAGATATTCCGCATCATGCTTTGGAAAACTTAAGATATTAGTCATTCTCAACTTGGGTCTATGTATTCAAAGAAATGCCTATCAAAATACCTACAGGCTATTTTTTTAATATGACACATGGATTTTAAATTTACATGTAAAAGGAAAAAACCTAGAATACCTCACATAATATTCAAAAAGAACTAAGTTGGAGGACTGACACTTTTCAGAATTATTATAAAGCTCGAGTAATTCAGGACAGGGAGGCATTGGTGAAAGATAGATATATAGAAACATGGAACAGAATAGACAACCCAGTACAAATGCACACAAATGTGGTCAACTGATTTTTGATAAAGGCACCAAGGCCACTGAATAGAGAATGGGTAGTCTCTCCCTCACCAGCTGGCTGGAACAGTTGACCATCCATATGAAAAATGAAAGGTACCCAAATATAAGCCTTACATTTATCTGGTGGCAAGTTTATAGATACAACAGTAAAAGCACAACAAAGTAAACAATTGAAAAGTTGGATTGAGAAAAGTAAAAACTTCTGTTCTATGATAGACACCATTAAAAATAATTTGAAAGGCCACAGACCTGGAGAAAATATTATAAACATACAGCGGATAAAAGAACTGTATCCAGCTTATACAAAGAACACTCACATCTCCACAAGAGAAAAAACAAACAATTAAAAATGGGCGAAAGGTCTCAACTGCAACCTCACCAAAGGTGATACAAAGATGGTTAAAAAATAAATAAATAAATGAATAAACATGCTCAATATTATTTTCATTAAGGAAATCCAACTTAAAACAACAATTGAAATCACTTGAAAGCATAAAGCTGAGCAAAAATCAAAATGGCGGCATTAATGCTTCAGTGAGGCTCGATTTCAAGCTAAGTTACATTTCTCCTCTCTTCTGCAAACCTCCCCTTCTCCCTCCTTAGCCTTTCATTTCAGGAACCTGATACCAACCTGAAAACATGACCTATAAGACTGGCGGCATGTACCTAACTGTCACAACTGGCTAGATCCTGTGTTTCCCTGTAACACCCCAGCCCCTTCTTCCAGGTAGACGGGCAGTATTGAAGGCCTTAGCCTGCTGCAGCCTCCTGGGCCTGGCAAAGCAACAAAGCTATTGTTCCTCTTTATACCCTAACTCAGACTTCATGTTAGAGATTTTGGCTCTGGAGCACAGAGGTCAATTTTCAACAACACAGTGAGATATTACTGGATATCTATAAGAAAGGGAGGAAGGAAGAAGGAAGGAAGGGAGGGAAGGAAGGAGGGAGGGAGGAAAGACGGAAGGGAAAGGGGGGAGGGAAAGAGGGAAAGAGGGAGGAGGAAAGAAGGAAGGAAGGAAGGAAGGAAGGAAGGAAGGAAGGAAGGAAGGAAGGAAGGAAGGGAGGAAGGAAGAGAAGGAAGGAAGGGAGGGAGATGAAACAAAACCTGATAATACCAATGGCCGATGAGGCTGTAAAACAGCAGGAATTCTCCATTTCACATGGAAAAGAAAATGGTAGAGCTACTTTGGAAGATATTTGGAAGCTTTTACAGAGCAAAATATATTCCTATAATACAACTTAGTATTAACCCCCCTAGATATTTACCCAATTCATTTGAAAATTCAAATCCACCAAAATCTGCATGATGGATGTTTTTATCACCATTTTCATAATGATTAAATATGGAAGCAAACAATATATCATTTAGATAGGAATAGATAAACAAATTGTGGTCCATCTATATAATTGAATATTATTTAGTGATTTAAAAAAAGAGGTATCATGCCACAAAAAAGACATAAATTGTTCTTAGATGCATGTTACCAAATAAAAAAAGCCAGTTTGCAAAGGGTGCATAACTGATGACTTCAATTACATGACATCCTGAAAGAGCCAAATCTATTAAGATAGTAAACAGGTAAGTGACTGCCAGGGGATTAAAAATGGAGAGAAGTGAAATGCATGGAATTTTTAAGATGATAAACTCTTTTGTATGATATTGTAAAGGTGAAACGTACCATTACTATTCATTAGCTAGAACCCATTGAAATTTGCTTCACAAAGAGTGAGACCTAAAATACACAAATTAAAATATATATATATATATATATATATATATATATATATATATATTTAGAGGATCAGGATGGATTTATAGTTTGTGCCAAAAGAATCTGTCTTACAAATCTCCTCCCTGAAGGGAATGGAGGGGAAACAGTAATATGGAAATGAGTGCAGTCTGTAAGACAAAAGGCACAAAAGCATACCTGCCCCTGATCATTGTACTGCGGTTGAGGAAAGTCGTATCCCAAACAGTTCTGGCTGGCGATTCTGATACTGCTCTTCGTGTTTACTGGATTTGAACAAATAATATGAACAAATAAGTAAATATATGGCAAATGATAAGCATCAAATTTGTCATTGTGATGGAGCACCTGGGTGGCTCAGTCGGTTAAGCGTCCAACTCTTGATTTCAGCTCAGGTCACAATCTCACGGTTCATGGAACTGAGCCTCATGTGAAGCTCCATGTTGACCCCACAGAGTCTGCTTGGGATTCTCTCTCTCCCTGTTTCTCTGCCCCACCCCACCCCCACTTGTGCGCTCGCTTTCTCTTTCTCTCTCTATCTCCCAAAATAAAGAAAATAGACTTTAAAAAATTATTGTTGTCATGGGAATTTACCAATAAAAAAAGAGAAGAAGCCAGAATGATCCTGGTGATGATGGATTCGTGTTGGAGACACTGGTGTAAAACTCATGTTTAGTTTACCATAGAAATAGAGGGCAGTGTATAAAAATATGGACTCATATGCACACATATATTCCCTTGCTGTTAGCTAAGAAATAGAACCCCAGTATCAATAAGCATTGGGTTTTCCTATTCATTTCTAATAACATTCCCCAATGAAAGGAAGCAGGATTTCTTGGAAAATAAATGGTTGAATCTAGATCTGAGCAAGAAGTATGCAAGTTGAGTGTGGAGCACTTATAGTGGCCACAATAAGGCCAAGTAAGGACATGCTCATTCAAACCAGCAAACATCGGGAAAGGTGTGTCACAGGAACACAGAAACCACCTGAAAGAGCTCTCAATGGCCCAAACTGGAACAATTTGAGCAACAAAATAAATAAATCTGTATTAGAATATAACCCAAAGTACCAAATAAACATACATAAGTCCATGATGATATAAATTATTGAATAGATCATTAAACGTGAGAAATAGGCAGATCTCCCATGTAAAATAAGTCCAAATATATTATGTAGATGCTCTGCTTAAGAAGGTAGGATATAACTCCTCACTCCTTAAGTATTGGCTGAGAACAGTGACTTATTTCCACAGGATACACCTTAGAGGATGGGGAGGGACGGGATAATAGTAAATGGAGACCCGCTGAGCCCTGCCTCAGCCAGGTAATCAACATCAGCAGCAACAGTGATAGGTCATCCTGCCAACATAAACCTTTGATATGGTTTGCTGAGAATGTCCTTCACCTCGATGATCTTCCTCCCATGCCCCGTGGCCCCAGGCCAATCATGAGAAAAACATCAGATAAATCTCAATAGAAGGACATTCTACAAAGTACTTGAAAACTGTCAAGGTCATCGAAATCAGGGAAACCTGAGAAACTAAGATGCCAATGTGACACGACTACTAAAAGTAATGTGGTCTCCTGGACAATATCCTGGAACCAGATTTAAAAAAAAAAAAAAAAAAAAAAAAAAAAAAGGTCATTTTGTAAAGGAATGGACTAGTTGTAACAGGAAGGACTACAATTTTTAAGAAATTTATTTGCAAACATTTCTCCTCTGCTTGGAAAAATTACTCAGACCGTTATTTTCCACTGAGAAGTCACTTAGTATTCAGTTATGTGTACTGGCAAGGTCACAGAAATTCAAGCCAACAAATACATATTCTGAGTATAGTACTTTCCCTCTTCTTATTCAAGACTTCTCTGAAAATCAGTTCCCCTATTTGTGTCAAAACCAAATTGCAAACCTTAGATGGGCACAAATATTTCCTTGCTGTGTTCCTTCCATGCCATATGAGGGATACAGCCACTCAAGATTATATATGGTTCTAGATGTATGTTTTTAGTGAAGTTCACCATTGACTGTATTTTTTGCAGCCTTACTGAGACATAGATGACATACAACCTTATGTAAGTTTAAGGGGTACACTGTGTTGATTTGATACACTTATCTATTGCAATGTGATTACCACCATAGCCTAGCTGACACCTCCAACATCACATAATTACCATGTCTTTTTTTTATGGTAAGAATACTTAAGATACACTCTTCGCATTTTTCAAGTGTACAAGGCAGTATTGTTGACTATAATCATAATGCCGTGCATTAGATCCTCAGGATTTGTACCGTTTGACCAACATCTCCTGAATTCTCCCACCTCTCAACCCCTGACATGACCAATGAGTCAAAGAAGAACTTGAAGGGTTACCTGGGCGGCTCAGTCAGTTAAGTGTCCAACTTCGGCTCAGGTCATGATCTTGCGGTTAACGGGTTCAAGCCCCACGTTAGGCTCTGTGCTGACAGCTCAGAGCCTGGATCCTGCTTCGGATTCTGTGTCTCCCTCTCTCTCTGTCCCTTCCCTGCTCGTACTCTGTCTCTGTCTCTGCCTCTCTCTCTCAAAAATAAATTTAAAAAAAATTAAAAATATTTAAAGAAGAAATTAAAATAGAAGTCAGAAAATATCTCAAAAAAATAAAAATGTTAACTCTCAATTAGAGATCTCCCACTTAAATAAAACTGCATGCTAAATTTGGTTTTGCCTGTTGGAGGTTCAAATAATTGCTATTTGGTGGACATAACACTTCATGTCCCAGACGGACATTCACAGCTTCTATACCAAATCCAGCCATCATATAAATATATACACATATATGCTTCTAAATGATTTTTGGGCCATTCCATCTTACTGCTTTTGTTACTAGAGTAGTAGGTTCTTTCCTTACCCGTGCCATTCACCAAATGGCCAATAACAGAACAGTATTTGTTGGCAAGCAGGTAGTTGACTTAATGGTCAGAGAATGGAGAAGGGAAGCTCAGCTCTGAAGGTACCTTCTTCGCCCCAGTTAGGCCTCATGGTAGGAGTTGTACAGGCTTAGAGTAATGAAGGGGCTGGTAAGCACGATGACCTTGGGGTTTTTTTGGGGAAGTGGAAGGACTCTTCTCCAAAGAAGGCCACCTCTTTTCTTGCCTTAAATCGGCACAGTCAGATCTGTCAAAGCTTTGGTAGGTGTGGTTTTTGTTATCACAATTAGATGATAATGATCCAGAGTGTTAGCAGCGTGTCTGAACTGGACCAGACCTATGAAAACTGGGTCATGGGGGCTCTTCTGGAGCTTGTGGGTTCTGGCCTCTGGCCTTAGTTTCCAGTGCAAAGCGGCACCTGTGAGCCGGGCTAGAAAACTGGGTTGTTGTGGCTTGCTAGCAAGTTCCTGTGACACGTTTCTCATTAATTAATGAGATAAGTAAAATGTTGACATGTGTTCATTTTCTATTAGTTTGAGAGTCATACTGTTTCTTCTTTCTCCTCTGGCATCTGTTGGACAAGATACATAAATATTTACCATTTAGTTTGAAGAGTTAAAGAGGATAGTATTAGGGTTGCTGATTCAAATCTTAGAGATTAGGCAACTACTTTAAATGAGTTACTAAGTGAGATTTTTAGTGTTTTTTTTTTGTTTTTGTTTTTTTTTTTTATAAAGTGAATAGGAAATGAGCCAGACGTAGGGATCTGAACATATGGGAGTAAGTAATGGAAATGATCCAGAGAAAATGTAAGGGTTATCACGTGTCCATACATAAAATGAAAACCTTTTCTTTTCTCCATATTATCACCTCTTTCTAATCTCACGTGAGTTATATCATCCCCTTAAGGCAAAACAAACAAACACACCAACAAAAACAAAAACAAATAAAAGTAAAAATACTAATTAAAAATAAAAGTCTGAGATGGGATTTAATTCTTGGGCTACCAAATTAAAGTGTGTTCAAGGGGTGCTTGGGTGGCTCAGTCAGTTGAAAGTCTGACTCTTGATTTTGACTCAGGTCATGATCCCATGGTTGGTGAGATAGAGCCTCACAATTCAGGCTCTGTGCTAACAGCACGGAGCCTGCTTGGGATTCTCTCTCCCTCTCTCTCTGCCCCTCCCTCACTCATGCCCCTGCTCTCTCTCTCTTTCTCTCTCTCTCAAAAAAAAATAAACATTAAAAAAATGTTTTCTAGGTGTGTCATTTTTCTGTCTGTGACTTATAAATACAATGAAAACCTTCCTCTCCACCTACAAGATTTATATTAAAAGCACCTTTATCACACTTTAAAAAATATGTTGGGAGAGTCTTGCTTACATAACAGTTGAATAATTTCTCTAAATGCAGTGTCTGATTTCAGAAAAAGACAATTTTAATACTCTAAGCAAAATCCATCACACGGAGAACAACAATATTTCAAACATGCTACATTAACATTTTGTTCACCAAATGTACCCTGGCCAGAATGCTACAATAAACACATGCAACGTTGTTGAACAATTTCGTGTGGAATGTTGCTGATTTCCTTTTCCAGGTTTCTGAGCAGCTGACAGAAGAGGAATACAGTTTATATTTTAAAACCCCTTGGTAATTGGAAATGAGCGCTTTGTTGCTCTTGTCATTGGAGCAAGCAGTTTCAGAGTCATTTGGGGCCTCACATCAATGCATTTGACAACAAATTGCTGGATGGAAATTCCCAGCAGTGTTACTCCCGAACTTCTCTCTTGTTGCCGTAGGCTGTCGTCAAAGTTCCTCAGCACTCGACAGGTAGAAACTTTCCCAGTATTGACATTTCTGATGGCATCATTTATTTATATGAAATGAGAACAATTTCTCACTTAGGATTGCCCAGGTAAAATGAGCAAGTCAAATGTTAGATCCTTCCTTTACATTGCTTGGAATGGCAGTAGGAGCCTTAGATGCTCTGTACTTACAAAAAGAAAAAGAAGAGGAAGAAAGCTTTTACAAAATCGCATCGCTGCTGCAGCCTTCTGCATACCTCTAAGCAGCTTTGAGCGTGAACTGTATTGTATGAGCACGGATTTAAAGGAGAGTTAGTCTAGAAACATTTTTCCTGGAAGGCAGAAATATGGCTTAGAAAAAGACTGAAATCTTTCCTTCTCAAGTCCACCAACTTTCATTGCCAACAACACTTAGGTACACATCCAATCAGATTAATGGAACAACATTTACTTAAATGATTTTAAGTTAATGTATGACAGTATTGGCTGGAGTAAATCTCTAGGGCTGTGCTGTCTTCATTACTATCTAGTTTAATATCATCACAAATGGTATTGCTGTGATCCTCACCAAATGTGCATACTACACAAAACTGTAAAGAGAAGTAACAGATTAAATGATTGAAGTAGGAGCTCACCTGTCGTTTTCAGTTGGAATGATGAGCCGAATTTACAAGACTAAATGCAATATATTCATATATGTTTCAAATATATTAAAATATAATAGATACTAAAATACATATGTTTATGTGTATATATATATATATATGTATTCCATTATTTGCATTGAGAAGTCTAAAGTAACAAGAAGATATTAATAATTAGATGATATTTATTAAGTA
This sequence comes from Felis catus, assembly GCF_018350175.1. Taxonomy (NCBI): domain Eukaryota; kingdom Metazoa; phylum Chordata; class Mammalia; order Carnivora; family Felidae; genus Felis; species Felis catus. Next base: position 26,504,109 of record NC_058378.1, on the reverse strand, counting down.
CGAATGAACCAGAATATACATTTGTGACTTTTTTTCACTTATTTCTCAAAATAATCTTGTGGGAGAGTTCGCTTATATAATAAATCTAATTTTGCAGTCTCTGTCTTTACTACAGAGAAGGTAACCCATCTAATAAATTGTAACTACCATTCTATTGAGTTAAAAAGTTTTCCTAGAATTAGTTTGACGATATGTTGGCTTTCAAATTTTAGTTTTAATGCTGTAAGAGAGAAATCTCTAGCATGCTATATCAAAGAATTTATTTTGTGATAGGGACTTTTTTTTTGAAGAAAGAATAATCACATAATCATTTTAAACTGAATATAAACATAAAGAATGCTGAATGAATCTTATCAGATTTTTAACTGTCATTCGGGTAAGTAGGTAAGTCGTTTGTTTCTCAGAGAAAGTCTTAACCTCTTTATAATTTACATTAACATTGCTAAGTATTTTATCATGAATGCCAACTTCTTCCTAGAAGGACGTTGTGAATTATATTGCTTTAAGAAATAATCTGTGTACAACTGTGTTTAGAATATTACAATAATATTTCTTTTTTTAAGTTATTTATTTTGAAAAAGACAGCATGAGTCGGGGCAGTGGCAGACAGAGAGAGAGAAAGAGACAGGGAATCCGAAGCAGGCTCCACACTCTCAGCACAGAGTCGAATGTGGGGCTTAAACCCACAAAAGCGTAAAATCATGATAGGAGCTGAAATGAAGAAGAGTCAGATGCTTAACTGACTGAGCACTTCATGATTATTTATAACACGTTGTGTATAAATATTTACCAATTTATTATTTATTTCTGTTCTCACTTCTTTCCTTTTTTAAAAATTTCCATACATGATTTTTAAAACTTTTTATTTAAAGAAAACTTTTTACCATTGACACGAATATTATGTATATATAATAAGTAAACCTCTGAACATCTCTCCCAACCCACCAATCCCTGGCAATCACTGATCTTTTTACTTGTCTTCATGGTTTTGCCTTCTCTAGAAAATCATGTATTTCAATCACACAGTATGCGACCTTTTCAGGTTGACTTATTTCACTTAGAAATATGCATTCGGGGGTTCCCCACATCTTTAGATGGCTTGGTAACTCATTTATTTTTAGTGCTGAATAATAATCCATCGTCTGAATGTGCCGCCATTTATTTTATCCGTACTCCTGCTGAAGGGCATCCTGGTCGCTTCCAAGTTTGGGCAGTTTTGCATGAAGCTACTATCAACGTTTGTGTGCAGGTTTTTGTGTGGACTTCAGTATTCAGAATTTTTACGTAAATAACAAAGCGTGTGATTGCTGTATTTCTCTAATCAGAGTAAGTTCCGTTTTGTAAGAAATCGCCAAACAACCTTCAAAGTGGCAGTACCATTTGGCATAGCCACCAGAACCGGATGGCAGTTCCCGTTGCTTCACATCCTATTGGGTGTTGTCACTGTTCCAGAGTTTGGCCATTCTAATAGGTGTATGTGGGATCTTACTGTTTTAATGTGCATTTTTCTGGATGCTATATCACTTGGAGTATTTTTTATATGACTGTCATGTGCATATCTTTGTTAATTAGGGTCTGTTAAGGAAGGCCTTTGGTCTATTTTTTAACTAGGTTGTTTCTTGTTGAGTTTGAAGAGCTCTTTGTATATTTTGGACGCTATTCTTTATCAGATGTGTCTTTTGCAAATATTTTCTCTCAGTGTGTAGCTTGTTTTAGCATTCTCTTTTCGTCGTCTTTCAAACGGAAGTTTTTAATTTTCATAAAGTTGAGCTTATCAATTATTTCATGGACCATGGCTTTGGTGTGGTATCTAAAATGTCACTGTCGTGCTCAAGGTCATCAGGTAGAATTTTATTTTTATGATAGTATCTGAATCCCTGGGCACAACGTTCAAATAGCTTTATTTTTATTAAGAATGTAAGTGGAAGTAGTTCTGGAAGTCTCTTCACTGTTTCACTTATATGTATGTTTTTCTTCTTTTGAATTACAGCACTTAAATTCTAGAAATGTTTATAGGAGTAATTTCTCACCTTTATTTTCTTCTTTTAACGTTGATCTTTGTAAGTGATCTCATTGACTACAATTGGCTTGTAGATTGTAAAAGTCTGTCTGAGTCTGTTGCATGCTACTGTCTAAATTCTCCTAACCCAGATAAGAGGGGATGAGTGGAAAACAAAAGTAGGTGCATATTTTTGTGTCATAAATGGATGTTCCAGTTCAGATCGTGGACAACTTAAAAGAGTTGGTGAAATGTGAAAGCATAAAAGGCAGAACGGAATTTTGACTGGTATTTATTTTTAAACATTACAGATGAAATCCAGATTGAAGAAAGGAAGTGCTACTAAGTATAATCTTTAATTATATAAATCTTTGTTTTCCTCCTAGCTCTAAGCTATAGGAGATATTAGTGGGAATCTGCCAAAGCAATCTATATATATTTGCTCATAATGTTGTCCTTTCTATGGAATTGAGTAAGTCGACCCTAGGAGATTATCATCAAACTGTCCTCTATGTCTTAAGGAAATGTCTTGTTATTTTTGGCTTGTATAAGGCATGCTTCCCTAGCTGTTGATAGTAAAATGGGTTCTTGCCCATTTTATACTTAATTAGTTATACCATTCATATTTTTGGATGACTGGTTATTTTAAAGCTGAGCCTTTAAAAAAAGTCTTCAATACTTTTACAAGGAAGTATATTTCTCTTAGAAATCAATCAAAGAAATTATAACTAAATTCACATTCACAACATGATAGAGATAATTGTTGGTAGTTACATCTCTTTTTAATCATTCAATTTAGGTCTGTAAATGAATTAAAACAATCAAAATATAGAGTTCTGTTATGTAAATAAGATATTTTTTTTAAAAAGCACTCAAAGAATGAAGGTCTAACTGGGCTAACCAAATGACTCAAATTACTGCATAAATACATTAATATTCATGATGCTTCTCTTCAGGATAAGAGAGTTTAGCCTAATGAAGGGATTCATTTATTGCCTCTATTTTAAGTTCATGAAGGATTTCCTCATATATACAAGAATATATTTGAATTTCGGGCACTTTTCATGCCATGAAGTACTGTGTAAAAAACTCACTTTTTGGTTTGCTTTACAAATATGTTGTCTGGCATTGCATTAAATCCTGCTTTAAAAGTATTCTTGGGGTTTCTGGTTCTGCATGAAAGGAATTTGGAAGTCACCATGCTGTCCTAAACAGCAAAAAGTTGAACAGACTGAACAATGAACAGCTCCTCTTGGATTCAGAAGTGAGGGAAAGACAGGGCCAACTTCTGCCTTTGAGACTGGCGAGACAGGTGAATACAAGGAGTCACAGTTTACTGGGGCAGAGAATCAGGAATGGAAATAGTTTCAGAAATGATCACCAGGGTAGTACAGATGGAAGATTAGTAACTGATGAATTGCCAACTTAATGAAAGGGACCAAGTCATAGGAGGGCACCCACAACACTATGGGATTTACTTCCAGGACCTTGACCAGGTTCCAATAGTAACTATCAGAGAAAAATACCCTCGGACTTCTGGCAGGTGGAGAGGAAAGAAATCATTTTAAAATATGCCAGAGCACTATGTTCTCAACATGACCAGCCCTCAGAGGAAAGTAGTTAACCAGAGCTTAACCTACTGGAAAGTAATTATCAGAGCCTGGGGAAGGGATGTGTCCAACTCCAGCCCACTCTAGCCATCCAGTCTCACCTAAATGGGAGAAAAGAGCAGACAAGTGGTTGTCAAGTTCACAGCCCAGAGGTATAGGCTCACTAAAACACTTAGAGCTAAGCATAGGTCTCTAGAACCCTTGCCTCCTCTCACACCTCACCATCACATTCCTAAGGCCCCTTCCTGGTACATCACACCAAAAAGCAAAATACATAACCTGAATAGAAAGTGTAAACATCAGAATCAAATATGGTAGGGATGTTAGAATTCTCAGACTTGGAATTTAAAATGACTATAAGTAATAGGCTAAGAGTTCTAGACAGCAAAAACAGATAGATGATGTACACACACACAGAGGAATTCTAAGAACCAGAAAGAAATGTTCGCGATAAAGAACACTGAAACAGAAACAAAGAATGCCTTTGATAGATGTATTAGTAGACTGGACACAGATGAGGAAAGAAGCTCTGAGGTAGAGATAGAATAACAATAGAAAACCTGAATACAAAACAAAATAGAGCAAGAAAAGATTGAAAAAACCGTAACAGAATATCCGTGGACTATGGGATATTTTGCTATATAAAAAATATAACATATGCCCAATGGGACTACCAGAAGGATAAGTGAGAGAGAAAAGAACAGAAGAAATGGACCAAGGAAGATGGACAGATGGTAAATAGGCATATAAAAGGATGCTCCACATCATATGTCATCATGGAAATGAAATTAAAACGACAATGAGATACCACTGCATACTTACTACAACCGCCAAAATCTGTCACAGAAACACAGCAGATGACAGCGGGGATGTGGAGCAAGAGGAATTCTCACACAATGCCGGCGGGAATGAAAAATGGCACAGCCACTATGGAAGGCTGCTTGGAAGTTTCCTATGAAACTAAACATACTCTTCCATACAGTTGAGCTACTGGGCTCCTTGCTAGTTACCAACCCTTAACTTAACACACCACTCATACACACACACACACACACACACACACACACACACACATACACACACACACACACACACACACACAATGCCTGCAAAAATGGCTTTAGTGATTTATTCTGAACTTGCCAAAACCTGGAAGCAACCAAAATGTCCTTCAACAGACAAATGGATAAATTAATCGGAGGAACCCCAGACAATGGAATATATTTCACAATAAAAAGAAATGAGCTGTCAAGCCATAAAAAGACATCTAAAAACCTCAAATGTGTATTGCTAAGTGAAGAAAGGAGATAGCTTATCACTTGGTGTAATGTTACTCAAGAGTTCATGATTGAAGAGCACGAGAGCAGAATCAGTCTTATGTTACACAATTAATGAAGACAAATCAGCCTTATAGTACATAATAATTAGTGAAGAAATGATACATTTTTTATAGCAAATACTATTTCTTAAAAGTAATTGTTTTAGGGGCGCCTGGGTGGCGCAGTCGGTTAAGCATCCGACTTCAGCCAGGTCACGATCTCGCGGTCCGGGAGTTCGAGCCCCGCGTCGGGCTCTGGGCTGATGGCTCAGAGCCTGGAGCCTGTTTCCGATTCTGTGTCTCCCTCTCTCTCTGCCCCTCCCCCGTTCATGCTCTGTCTCTCTCTGTCCCAAAAATAAATAAACGTTGAAAAAAAAATTTAAAAAAAAAAAAAAAAAAAAGTAATTGTTTTAGCATCAAAGCAAATAAGGTCTGTGAGGGCAAAAATAAGTGCCTCCTTACTTGGCACATGACAGTTGCTATATGAATACTGAAGGTCAGATTACTGAAAATGTTTCCCCATTATGACTTACCATTATTCGGGAATGGATGAGCTTTATAAGTAAGGGATTATCTGAAATTCATTTAACTAATTTTTTTTTAAGTTTATTTTTTATTTTTTAAATTTACATTCAAATTAGTTAGCATATAGTGCAACAATGATTTCAGGAGTAGGTTCCTTAGTGCCCCTCACCCATTTAGCCCATTCCCCCTCCCACAACCCCTCCAATAACCCTCTGTTTGTTCTCCATATTTAAGAGTCTCTTCTGTTTTGTCCCCCTCCCTGTTTTTATATTATTTTTGTTTCCCTTCCCTTATGTTCATCTGTTTTGTCTCTTAAATCATATGGCTTCATAGGGGCGCCTGGGTGGCGCAGTCGGTTAAGCGTCCGACTTCAGCCAGGTCACGATCTCGTGGTCTGTGAGTTCCAGCCCCGCGTCGGGCTCTGGGCTGATGGCTCGGAGCCTGGAGCCTGTTTCCGATTCTGTGTCTCCCTCTCTCTGTGCCCTTCCCCCGTTCATGCTCTGTCTCTCTCTGTCCCAAAAATAAATAAATGTTGAAAAAAATTTAAAAAAATCATATGACTTCACTCATTTAGCTAATTTTTAAGTTGCTTTCATCATAAGGCACTTTTATAAAGGGTAGGGATGAGGTTTTGTACTTTGATAAACTAATTTCTAAATCTAAACACCTGGCACATATTAAATTAGCTGAAAATAATGCGTTTTATGTAGTTTATATTTTCTAATTTACCAAATGTTTTCACTTCTCAGTCGTACATGGTTTTAACAGTACTTTAACTTTTCATTCTGAATGACTGAATTCTAGAAGTCCCTGGTAATACGAAAAGAACAGAGAAAGTTTTATTTGCATCAAACCACTCCCTGAAATAATGGAGGGATCTGTAGCATCCAAGGAAAAGGTGAAAAAATAGATGAATTTAGTAGGAAAGTGAAACGTGACAAAGAGAAATAAGAAAATAACTTGCTATTTAATTTCCAATTTTTGATGAATGTTTCCTAAGATCAACGAAACTCTTGGACTAAGAAAGTAAATTCACCCCAATGAACAGAAATCTATCACAATTGATACTGACAAATATATTATCTGACAGTAATGATGATTTGATGAGAAAGAACATTGTTGCTTTCCTTGACTTTAAACCCACAGATAAGGAACTACCTTTATCTCTATTCATTGTAACCAATCTCATACAAAAAAAAAAAAAATTTAAATCGTATGTACAATTTTTTAAAGAATATTTTACTTACCTGAGAAAAAGGAAACTTAAAGAAACTATTTGCAATATTATCTAACACTTTCTTTTCACATCTCACTAAATTTTATACTTTCCATATAAAATTTATGTCTAAATGTTCCTTTACTCGGAGGTTAACTTATCTAATCCTATTTTCACTTACTTCAACATTTTATATATTTTTCCTAACATATCTTTCCTGACAACTAGCTATTACATGTCTAAATAGACAATAATGGTATTGCATATGTTGAATTTAATCTTCTATAACCTTAGAATATATTGGGTTCTTTCAATTTGGAGATTTAATCATTTTGGAGGATGCATGTGTTCATGTTGTTTCTAGACAGATTTGCTCTGTGAGAAAAAAAAAACTAGGTATTAATAATTCCAAAATTCTGGTAAGTTTTGAACTGAAATTTTACACTAAAATATGGATAGATATCATGCTCAAAGTGGCTACTGCGGCTATAAGAGTTGATGACTTCAGAATTAGTCAGCCTACATTTTTGTATCAGTATTCGCACACCCTATTATGTTGAGAAAATGTTATTTTATTTTGAAACGATGAATGAATAAACTAGAATCATGGAAGACTCCTTAATGTGGGATCCAAATTAATGCCAAATTAATGTCTCTTACTATACATATTTAAATAAAACCAGTGTATTAGGTTAAATTATCAAAAGAGAATGCAGTTCTAGTTATAATGTGATAAGCAATGGCAGACCATTCTTTTACTGCAGTGTCTAAAACATTTCACAGATGTTGCAAATCATATTTTTAAAGACCTTGTATGGGAAAACAAGGTTACAGGAACCAAAACGTCACAGAAAGAGTGGTCTTTCCTATGTAAAGCATCAATAGCTGTTTTGTTGTTGTTGTTGTTGTTTTCCTGGGATTATAAGCTAATTCCAGATGTAAGTTTGGCCCACAGAGAGAGACATGTGAGTTGGCACAACTATTCGGAAACTTAAAAAGTTCTAAATGTGTGGCCTATTTCTCCATGGTGCCTTTACGTTGAGATCTTCTATAGCAAATGTACCATAGTCTTCGCCTCAAGATATTTCCCAAAGTTGGAAGTACAGTGAAATGCGAGACCAGTTAGTAAAGGCCCAAATCTCTGAAGTGCTGAGATTAAGCTAAGGAGGAAGAGAGAGCTGCCAGGCTGTTAATGAAAAGTCCATGTGACATAAGCCCAAGGAACAAGGAATAGAGGCAGAAATCTCATCAAACCTGTAACACATCCCTCAACTGGCCCAATTCCTCACTGAATTTTTGTGATCAGCCTCTTCCTCAATCTGCTTATCCAAGTAAAAAAAGAACATCTGTTGAAGATAAAATGAACCTGCATCTTGGGGAGCCTGGGTGGCTCAGTCCGTTAAGCATCCAATTCTTGATTTCGGCTCAAGTCATGATCTCACAGTTTGTGAGTTCTGCCCCGCTTCGGGCTCTGTGCTGGCAGCTCAGGACCTGGAGCCTGCTTCAGATTATGTGTCCCCTCTCTCTCTGCCCTCCCCCATCACACTCCGTCTGTCTGTGTCTCTCAAAAATAAATAAACATTGAAAACTTAATATATATATAAACATATATATAATAGTAAGTACTGGTATAATGATAGATATTATAGATAAATACCAGAGATCTGAGAAATAGTCCCCCTCACATAACCAGTCCATATGATTAATAAAAAAAAATAATAATAATAAAAAAAAACTTATTTACTGGGAAAAGGATAACACTTTTCAGTAAATTATGCCAAGGCAATTAGATATGCATAAAAAACAGTATATTTAGACCTTTTCCTAAAGTTTACATAAAAAAGTAATTTGAGGGGTGCCTGGGTGGCTCAGTCGGTTGAGCATCCGGCTTCAGCTCAGGTCATGATCTCACGGTCTGTGAGTTTGAGCCCCACATCAGGCTCTGTGCTGATGGCTCAGAGCCTGGAGCCTGCTTCAGATTCTGTGTCCCTCTCTTGCTCTGTTCCTCCCCTGCTCATGCTCTGTCTCTGTCTCTCTCAAGAATAAATAAAACATTAAAAAAATAAAAAAAATAATTTGATATGATGTATATATTCAGTTGTAGAATATAAAATAAAAAGCTCTTAGATGGAAAGAGAAGGCAGAAGAATATCTTTATGCCCTTGGAGTAAGCAAAGATTTCTCAAATAAGACACAAAATGCAGCAAGCTATTTTTCACTGATTTTTAAAAAATGATAAATTGCTTTTTATTAAAATTAAATTTTTATGTTTATCAAAAGACAATATTATTGCAAAATAATGCAAGTCAAAGCCTGGGAGGAGATACTGGTCAGACATTATATAAGAAAATTGCATTCATATGTAACAGAAAGATTTCTATAAAATTAATAATAGAAGAGACAAAATATTAATGGATCAAAATCCTGGACAGGCACTTTGCAATAGAACAATACAAAATAACAACAAACACGAGATGAATTCAAATTCAAACCACATTGCACTTCCACTACATGAATCATACCTCCAGTCTCACCCACACCTGACATAGATCATATTTAGGTGAAATGTTAGCGTTTGGACTTTGGAGTCAAAGCTGGAATGAGGTAAGAGCTTTAAGTCTGTTGGGATGGAATAAAGATACTTCGAATGAGAAAAGGGTATGCATTTTGGGGGGGCCACAGGTGGACTATTATGGACTGAATGTTGGGTGTCTCGTCAAAATATGTAGGCTGAAACTTTTAACCCCACTGTGATGGCATTTAGAGATGGAGCCTTTGGGAGGCAGTTGGGGTTAGATGAAATTATGAAGATAGGGACCCCATGATGAGAATAATGTGCTTATAAGAAAAGAAAGAAATGAGCTTCTTTTCTCCATTCTGTGTGAGGACACAGAAAGTGGCCCTCTGCAAACCAGGGAGAAGGTTCTCCCCAGAGTCCAACCACTTTAATCTCATATTTCCAGCCTCCAGAATGATAAGAAATAAGTTTCTGTTGTTCAAGCCACCCAGTCTGTGGTGTTTTGTTATGGCAACCTAACCTAAGACAAGTCTGATTCATTTATTCAAGTGATCTTTATTGAGAACTTATTATATGCCAGAGACTATTATAGGCCCTCGGGATACAAAAGTGACAACAACAAGAAATATCTTTACATTTTCTACCTTTACCGAATAAAACTCTGAGAAAGAATCCAGAGTTAAGTATCTAAATTACCGTACTTAGTTAACATCCAGGATCTTACTTTTCACCCTGTAGCTATTGATTCTACCCTTTGTACTCCATTTTAAGTGTATGTGCACAAGAAAGTCATTTGGGAAAAAAACAACAATGTTATTAGGAGATATATATACACATATACATGTACACACACACATAAACAGCATTCATACATGGAGAAAACTATGTATAAAATAAATAATAACTCCTTTTTATCTAAATGAGTACAAAAAGTGTTACTGATTTTGGTTGTTTATATTCTGTAACTCTTTTCTTGGGCGTTTTTGGCCTAAAATCAGATCTTAAATCATGTTCTTCTTTTGTTTACATTCTGTGCTGCTATCGTGGAAACACATAATCTAATTAAACTTAGATTGTTCTATTAGCAAAATACATTTTTAAATCCTCACCAATACTCAATGCAATCTTTTCAATGTTCCCATCCCTGGTATAGGTATCTAACTTTGTAGCGTGAGTAAGGAATAACCAAACAATGTTTGGCTTCTTAACATAATTTTCTGCACAGGAAGCATATTCAGTTTCCAAACTATACCTAAGCAAATATGTGCCTTTGGTGATTATTTTAAGACTAAAAATACTAAAATTGAGGCTAATTGCTAGTTTTCATTTTAACACCTCTGCTAGCATAAAAGTAGCAGTTTCTTCACATGTTCTTTAGTCTTACTTTAATATGTTAATTGATATTCTTGTGAGCAGATAATTACGTTTATTTTGAAAACTTACTATACTATAGTAAGAAGTAACTAGTATTGGGCACAATGTCATAACAAGCCGCAATAATTACATTGAAAGAGTGGTGTTTTTGAAATAAAAAATCACATGGGTGAGTCCTAGTCCCATCACATATTACCTTGTTCAATGTACTCAACTTTTTTTTTTCTTTAAAAAGAACGTAGTAAAAAACATATAACATCATACACTGTTAACAGTAAGTGCAATATTGTATCCCATCTTTGGTGACAAACTCTACTCCCATTGAACAGGAACTCCCCAGTGCCCCTTTCCCCTTGCTCCCCCCAACCACAATTCTTTTTTTTTTTTAAGTTTTTATTTAAATTCCAGTTAGCATGCAATGTAATACTAGTTTCAGGGGTACAATATAGTGATTCAACACTTCCATATATCACCCAGTGTTCATCACAAATGCACTCCTTAATCTCTATCACTTATTTAACCCGTCCCCCAGTCACCTCCCCTCTGGTAACCATCAGTTTGTTCTCTATCCTTAAGAGTCTGTTTCTTGGTTTGCCCCCTCTTGTTTTTACCCCTATGATCATTTTGTTTTGTTTATTAAATTCCATATACGTGTGAAATCATATGGTATTTTTCTTTCTCTGACTGACTTATTTTGCTTAACGTAATACTCTCTAGCTCCATCCATGTCATTGCAAATGGCAAGATTTCATTCTTTTATGTTGCTGAGTAATATTCCATTGCATACATATACAACAGTTTCTTTATCCGTTCTACTTTCTGTTTCTATGAGTGCAATTAATTTACATAGCTCATATAAGTGAAAGCATACAGTATTTGCATGAAATTCCTAAGAAAAGTGTTGAAGATGTAGTTTGAATTTTTTTCTGACTGATCTATTTTTTCTGACTGATTTATTAAAATGTGAGAAGAGGGGTTGCCCGGGTGGCTTAGATAGTTAAGCGTTCGACTTCAGCTCAGGTCATTATCTTCCAGTTTGTGGGTTCAAGCCCTGAGTCAGGCTCTGTGCTGATAGCTCGGAGCCTGGAGCCTGCTTCAGATTCTGTGTCTCCCCCTGTCTCTGCCCCTCCCTCCACTTGTACTCTGTCTCTCAAAAATAAACTTTATTTATTTATTTATTTGAGAAGAAGGAAATTAATTTGCACAGAGGGAACTGTTAATCAATAAGGGGGCAGAACTTAAAGACTGGGGAAATTCTCAGCCTATCCATATTGCAGACTGTGAGGATGCTAAAGGTGTGGCCATGTGACCATTTGATAAGGAGATTAGTTTGATTCAGCCCTCTAACCAGAAGCTAGAAGCTATTGTTCAAGATAATAGAAGAATGCCTCAAAGTGATTCAGAGATCAGGACTGCCACTCCCATCACAGGCCCAGAATGCATGGTCCTGAAGGGGCATGGCTGCTACCTCTACCTAGGTTTTAAAGGATAGGGATGGGGCCACAGCGTGGTAAAGCCACAGGCCCTGGCAGAGAACTGCAGCAGGGCTGGGGCCCCAGTAAAGCTGCAGGACCATGACCCACAGAGCCATCAGAGTGACTTACTACCCCATCGGGCCTACAAAACAGAGCATGAGGCCAAAGAGGATTATTCTCAAGTCTTAAGGTCTGATAGAATCTTCTCAGTTAGATTTTGGACTTCTTTGGGATCTGTCCTTCCTTTCTTCTTTCCTATGTCTCCCTTTTGAAATGGGAATGGCTACCCTATGCCTGTCCCAATGTTGTATTTTGTTTTTAAATTTTTAAAGTTTATTTATTTATTTTGAGGGAGAGAGAGAGAGTGAGCGAGCAAGGGAGGGACAGAGAGAGAATGTGAGAGAGAAAATCCCAAGGAGGCTCCACACTGCCAAGGCAGAGCCAGGTGCAGGGCTCGAACCCACAAATTGTGAGATCATGACCTGAGCCGAAATCAAGAGTCAGACTTCTAACCACCTGAGCCACCCAAGCACACCTCACTGTTGTATTTTGGAAGCATATAACATGTTTGGTTTCACAGGTTCATGGTTAGAGAAGAGTTGGTCTCAGATGACTATACCTTGAGTCTCACTCATATATGATTTAGATGATATTTACTTTGGACATACACTTTAAAGTTAATACTGGAATGAGTTAAGACTTTTAGGGCTATTGGGATGGAATGAATGAAATTTGTATGCAAAAAGGACTGAATTTGGGGAGTCCAGGATGGAATACTATAGACAAAATGTTTCCTCCCAAAATTAGTAGGTTGAAAACTAATCCCCAGTGTGATGGTACTTGGAGGAAGGACCTCTGGGAGGTAATTAGGTTATGAAGGAGCAGCCTATGAATGGGATCAATGGGTTTATAAAAGAGACCCAGAGAGCTCTCTTTCACCATTTCATGATCAAACCCAGGTGATGGGAAGTTGAAACCTGTTGCTTCCCACCACCTGAGTCAAACTCTCAAGTGAATTGAAACTCTAGCCAAGTAAGAAATTGCTGCGGCTGAGGTCAGAGAGGTTTTCTCCTGCTTTCTCCTCTAGGGTTTTGTTGGTTTCACTCTTATGTAGATCCTGAGAAACTTAACAGAAGACCATGGGGGAGGGGAAGGAAACAAACAAAAAAAGTTAGAGAAGGAGGGAACCAAACCATAAGAGACTCTTAAAAAGCTGAGAACAATCTGAGGATTGATGGGGGGTGGGAGGGAGGGGAAAGTGGGTGATGGGCATTGAGGAGGGCACCTGTTGGGATGAGCACTGGGTGTTGTATGGAAACAAATTTGACAATAAATTTGATAAAAAGAAAAAAAAAAAAAGAAACTCCAGCCAATAGTTTGAGTTCAACCTCATGAGAGATCACTGAGCCAGAACCACTGAACTAAGTATTTTGGGATTTATGACCCTCAGAAGCTGCTAGATAGTAAATGTTTGTTGTTTCAAGCTATTAATTTTGGATTTGAAATGTCATGCAGCAATAAACAATAATAAAATAAGAACACGGAAGCAAACAAAATAAAATTTCTTTAGAAATTATACAGCACAGTATAATAAATAATTGGTCCAATAGTAATTCTTAAATACTAGAATATTTTTATACTCTGGTATAGATACAGCCTATGTTAGGATTCTGGATATTCAGTCTAGTTCTAAATAAATTGGAAACTTCAGGTATTGGAAGGTCATTTGTCCAAAGCTAATCCCCTACAGATTTGACTTTGGGATGAGAAGTTAGTTTCTTTCAAAGCCCAGGGAAAATAGCTAAAACCCGGTGCTCATGGCAATTGACGCTCAGTCACAATACTTAAATTGGAGCCCTTGATCCTAACAGGGAGAGCTATTTCGTCACCAGAATAAACGCTGATGTGTTCAGTCCAGACACTGACTTATCACATTATAAACTGGAATGGCACATCTTTGGCTTCCGTCTGACTATAGAAGACAGAAGTTCCTACAACTCAGCTGGGAGTGAAGGCTGGGAGTGGAACGAGGCTCTGCCATGTTATGCATTCTGGACCCATAAAGGCAATCAGGCAAAGGAAGCCTGGCACTTCCCTAATTATTCACTTTAAAAGTTCAGTGGCCCAGTAGTTGGGATCCTTTTCCCAGTGTCTATTTCTCATCTGGACAGATCTTTGTGTGCTATTCTAAACCGCGAAGAGCACACTGCCCCTGGGAGGAGATCAACAAGGACCAATTTGGAAATATATCTATGAAACACTGTGATCATTTTCGAACAGCAGCTAGTACAGGACTGAGACTGTTAAGAAACAAAACACAACAAGATGAGCCCTACCTTCACCCTAGCTTCTCCGTGAGGAAATTCCGAGGATATATACCACAGGAATGAGGAAGCCAAATAGAAGACACTTGCGTTTGGGAAAGTGAAGACAGCTAGAAGACGCAGAGGAGGATAACAGAGATGTAGAGCTACACAGAGAAAAAATTACCTGCAGAAACTGGCATGAGGGACGCCATGAATCTTTGGCAGAATACTAATGCATGCACAGATATGGTAAAAATCCACAAATCCTAGCCAAGTTGAACTACAAAGAAAGAAAGAAACTCACTGGATCCTGCAGCCTAAACTACTCCTCAGACACACAAATGACAGGGAATTGTTCCCATTCCCACCACACAGTGGAGTGACCATGACAAATGGGAGGCTCTTTTGATATCTCTCCCAGAAGCACCATACTTACTAATTGGCCTAAGCTAGCCCTGGGATTAAGATCTCTTCTCGATCTGCCCCCTCTCCTCTCAAAAATGACCACAAGAATCACGCCTGAAAATGATAGATTAAAAAAAAGGAGAAAGAAAGAAAAAAAACCCCACTGATCCAATAACAACTTAAATGTCTTCAGAGACAAAACCTAACATAGAGAAAATCATTAAAGGAATAGAGAAAATCAGTAAACAAATATGAAATTTATAAATGCCAGCCTCCAAGAAAACATGATAGATGTGTGAAAAATAGGAAAATATTACCCACAACCAGGAGAAAAGTTGATCGATAAAAGCATAAACAAAAATGAAAGAGATGAGGGGTGCCTGGGTGGCTCAGTCAGTCGAGCGTCAGACGCTTGATTTAGGTTCAGGTCATGATCTTATGGTTTCTGGGATCCAGTCCCGCCTCCAGCTTCGTACAGATGGTAAGGAACCAGCTTGGGATTTTCTTTCTTTCTTTCTATCCCCCCCCCCCTCTCAAAACTAAAATAAATGAACATTTAAACAAATGAAAGCGCGATAGAGTTAGTAGACAAAGGTGTTATAAGCACTCAATGCTCAAGTATTTTTTTTTAATTTATGTTTATTTTTATTTTTGAGAGAGAGAGAAAGAGAGACAGTGTGAGAAGAGGAGGATCAGAGAGAGAGGGAGACACAAAATCTTAAGCCGGTTTCAGGCTGCCAGCACAGAGCCTGCCTCAGAGCTCGAACTCAGGAACTGTGAGATTCTGACCTGAGACCAAGTCTGGCACTTAACTACCTGAGCCACCCAAGCACCCCTCAATGCTCAGGTATTAAAGGTAAACATTGATGTAATGAATGTAGCATCCGAAGATATAAAAAAAACAGCCAACTACTACTCTTAAAGATAAAAAATATAATATTTGAAATAAATATCTCCCTGAATTAGATTACCAATGCATTGGAGACTGAAAAACAAGAAATCAGTGAACTTGATAAGATAACAAAATATTATTTTTTAATTCAAGAAAAAAAGACTGAAATAGAAGGAATAGAGACACAAAGATTTGTAATATACTATTAAGCAATGTAACATACATGCAATGGAAGAAAAAAAGGGATGACAGGTAAAAATTATTTAAAAAAATAATAGATTAAAAATGTTCAAATATGATGAAAACTCTAAGCCTACAATCCAAGAAGCTCAAAATAATCCCAACCATGGGAACAAAAGAAAATTATACAGGCATATTAAAATCAAATTGCTGAAAACCAATGTCTAAAAAAATCTTAACAACGGCAATGGTCAAAAGCATATTATTTTCAGAAAAACAAAGATAATAATATAAAAAGTTCATCAGAACCTATGTAGTCTAAAGGACAATGAAACAATATCTTAATATCACATATGGAGTAAAAAAAGAAATAAAATTTTTAAATCAACAAGATACATACTTTCAATTAAGACAAAATAAAGATTTTTCAGAAAACAAAAATTGAGAGGATTCACTGTCAACAGACTTGCAGTAAAAACAAATGTTAAAGGAAGTACCTCAAGTATTAAGAAAATAATCTTAGATCTCTAAAAATAAACAGAGAACTCTAGAAATGGAAAACTGGTAAATATGTGGGTAAAAGTAAAATATTTTTTTCTCACTCAGCTAAGAAGTACAAATTTCCAGTTATAAAATAAATAAGACACTGAGATGAAAAGTGCCACGTAAGGAATATAGCCAATAAGATTGTTATATAATATTGTATGGTGACAGATAGTGATTATACTTACCGTGGGGAGCACTGAGTAATGCACAAAACTGTTGAATCAACATGTTGTACATATGAAACTAACATAACATTGCATGTCAATTATATTTCAGTTGAAAAAGCAACTTATTTACAAAGCAAGTATTTTAAATAAAAATAATGACAATGTATTGTGGGATTTGTAACATATGTAAAAGTAAAATGCTTACAACCATAGCACAAGGGATTGGAGAATAAAGTGAAAATTTAGTGATGCAAGAACCCTATATTATATATGAAGTGGTATAATATTATTTGAAAGCAGATTACTATAAGTTAAGGATATAATAATTGTAAATAATTTTAAATTAAATAATTAAAAATAAATGAATAATTATAAATTACTTGAAAGACACTAATTACCAAAGCTGAGTAACAAAATAATAAAACACATGAATAGTTTTATAGAAAATAAATGCTGTATGTATATAAAATTTTCATTATAAAGAATACTCCAGGGGTGCCTGGGTGGCTCAGTTGGTTAAGCATCCGACTTCAGCTCAGGTCATGATCTTGCAGTTTGTGAGTTTCAGCCCCACCTCTGGCTCTGTGCTGATATCTTGGAGCCTGGAGCCTGCTTCAAATTCTGTGTCTCCCTCTCTCTCTGCCCCTCTCCCACTTGTGCTCTGTCTCTGTCTCTTACAAATGAATAAATGTAAAAAAAAAAAAAAAAACAAAAAAAAAAAAAACATTAAAAGGAAAGAGAATACTACATGCCTTCATGGTTTTATCATTAAATTCTTTCAAATCTTTAAAGAAAACATAGCACAATCCTTGAATAAACTCTTTCAAATAATATAGAAAAAAAAGATTTATTTCTAGCTCATATTTTTGTGGCCAGTATTATATTTGTACCAAAAACTAGATAAAGACATTACAAGAAAAGAAAACTATACGTGATCTCTTACATAAATGTCAACAAAATATTTAACAAAAACAGTTTAAATCCAAATCAGCAACACATAAAATATTACATCATTAATAAGTAGGATTTATGAGAGAAATGCAAGGTTGCTTTAACATTTTTAAAATCAATCAATGTAACCTACCATATTAACAGAATAAAAGAAAAATGTGATGATCTCAATAGATGCAGAAAAGAAATATATGACAAAACTCAGCATAAAGCTCAAAATAAAAAACACAGCCGACTAGTACCAAAAGGAAATTCCTCACCCCGACAGAAGCATCTATAATAAACTTACTTCTTCTGTCATAATTAAAGTAAAATACTAAATGCTCTCTAAGATTTGGTATAAGCACTTCAATTATATATTGCAATTGAAAATTTGATCCAAGATATAATATAATTAAAGAAGTAAAATTATACACAATGGAAAAGAAATGAAGCTTTCTTATTCACACAAAAATGTGATTGTATTTGTAGAAATCCTAGATAATCTATGAAAAATGCTATTAGCATTAATAAGTTACATTAGCAAAATTGTAAGATACCACTATAAAACAAAACTATGTGTTTCTATATACCAAAAATGATTGCTTTTGAAGTTGCTTAGGCTTCTTAAATTAACATTCAAAACAGTGATAAATTAAACAATATACACACAAAACCTATGTATGTGGAATTATTAAACATTACTGAAGGAAATTAAGGAAACCTAAATAAATGAGAGCATGACATATTTATGCATAAGACATTATCAAGATGTCAGCTCTCAACTTTCCAAAACTCACATTTGCAGATTTATTGCAATCTCAATGAATACCCTAGCAGGAATTTTTGTACAACATGCCAAGGTCATTGCAAAATATATTGAGATGCAAATAAATTAAAATATCAAAAATCATTTTGGAAACAACAATAAAAGTAAAAGAATTTGTAATACCTGATGACAGATTTATCTTATGTCTTTGGTAATGATGACAGGGATATATTGACATAAGAAAAACATATATATCAATGGAACAGAATAAAGAACTCAGAAATAGACAGCCTAGAAGGTTAAGTGATTTGCAACCTGGATGCCAAGCTAATTCAGTGGGAAAAATTCTCTACAACAACCTAGTATACACAAGGAAAATAATTAATCTTGATGTATATATTTCATGCCATAGATGAAATTAAGTCAATAGGTCCATAAATCTAAATATAAAAGCAAAAAATTAAACTCTTTGTGGGATAGCAGGATTAATCTTTACAGTATGAGAATAGGCAAAGTTGTCTTAGAACACAAAAATCATTAATCAGAAAATTAAACCTTGATAAACTTAAAATCTGATCAAAAGTAATCTTTGAGAAAATGAAAAGGTAATCTACAAACTAGGAGAAAATTCACTGTCAGAAGACATATATCCAGAGTATAAAGGTTCTTACAAACACATAAGAAAACAGAGACTATTTAAACAGATATTTATCAAAGGAAGTTAAATCAATGACCAAAAAGTACAGGAAAAGAAGGTGACCATAATTGGGGGAATTCCAATTAAACCTATGCTGAAACATCAGGACGTATCATTGGAATGGG
This sequence comes from Felis catus, assembly GCF_018350175.1. Classification (NCBI taxonomy): domain Eukaryota; kingdom Metazoa; phylum Chordata; class Mammalia; order Carnivora; family Felidae; genus Felis; species Felis catus. The sequence goes on along the minus strand of NC_058378.1, from coordinate 26,485,057 downwards.
TGAAATTAAAGACTGAGGATACCAAGTGTTTGTGAGAATGTGGAGCACCTACAACAGGCTTGGATGTCAATTTGGCAGTTTATCCATTTCTTTTGTTTTACATGTGATTTACAAAAGCTCATGAGTTCTGGAGGCTGATGCCAGCATGGTCAGTTTGGGGGAAAGCCTTTCCTTCTGGCTTGCACTGTTAACCTCCATGCTGTCTTCTGACATTGCAAAGAGAAAAGAAAGAAGGGGAGGGAGGAGAGAAGAGCTGGGGAAAAGAGGGAAGAGGAGCGAGCCCAGTTTATTTCCTAAAAAGTCAAAGATTCACTTAGCATATAATCTACCCCTCTCACTGTTAGGTATTTACCCAAACGAAGTGGTCACAAAGATGTACACACAAAAGGGCAAAGTTGCTCTCTTTGTAATAATCAAAACGATAAGCAACCCAAATATCCATCACTAGGTCAAAGAAACCAGGTCCTGTGTATGGGATGGTAAGTGGTACAAGAGGTATGACTCTATATAGTGGGATCAGTAGTGCAAAGGACAGCTGACACGTACAAAAACATGGATGAATCACATGAAACATGCATAATAAAAAGTGTCAGCCTCAAGAGTACAAATTGGTTCAATTTATAAGAAATTTTAGAAATATCACATCAAATCTGTAGCTGTATAAAGCAGAATAATGGGCTGAGGGAGATGGATGGGATTGATTGGGAAAGGGATGATGGCAATATTGTTTGTTTTGGTTGTGATGTTGGTACTCAACTGTATCCATTTGTCAAAGCTCATGGAACTAAAGAAATGGTTGCACTTTGTTATGAGTGAAGTATAACAACAAAGTTTATTAAAACAAGAATAGGCATCGTAGGACTCTGTCAGATGTTTTTGCTGTACCACATACCTTCAGTTCATTTTCGTGGAAAGCAGACAGTAGAGTAAAAGCCAGAAAATTATATGATTAGAAGAAATATGCAATTTCTGGTTGATACAAGTTAAATATCCTACCACCAGCAAAATTCATCTTTTTATTTTCCACCCATGAAATTTTGAATTTTCTTTCCAGTTATTCCAGGAAAAAAAATCCTAAGGATCGATATGTTCAAATTTAGTTTCTCTCGCTATACATAGAAAATCCTAAAGACTCCATCAAAAAACTATTAGAAGTAATAAATGAAGTCAGTTAATTTGCAGGATATAAAATTAATGCGCAGAAATAAGTTGTGTTGAAGAACCATAAAGAGAAAGTAAAGAAAACAATTCCATTTGCAACTGAACCAAAAAAATAATTACAAAATACCTAGGAATAAACTTAACCAAGAAGGTAAAAGACCTGTACTCTGAAAACTATAAAACACTGACGAAAGAAATTGAAGAGGCTACAAATAAGTGGAGAGAGAATCCATGCTCATGGATTGGAAGAACTAATACTGTTAAAATGTCCATATTACCCCAAAGAATCTATAGACTAAATGTAGAAAAGGATTATTATCAAAATACCAACAATATCTTTCACATAAATAGAACAAATAATACTAAAATTTGTATGGAACCACAAAAGACTAAACGGTGAAAGCAATCTCGAGAAAGAACAGAACTGGAGGTATCGCAATCCCAGACTTGAGATACACTACAAAGCTATAGTAGTCAAAAGAGTATGGTATTGACACAAAACAGATAAATCCAGGAAATGGACTACATAGCCCAGAAATAAATCCATACTTTCATGGTCAGTTAACCTATGACAGAGGCAAGAATATACAATAAAGAAAAGATAGGCTCTTCAATAAATGGTTGTGGGAGAACTGGACAGCTATGTGTGAAAGAACGAAACTGGACCACTTTCTTATGCCATGTATAAAATGAAGTCAAAGTGGATTAAAGACCTAAATGTGATACCAGAAACCATAAAACTCCTAGGGTAAAATATAGACAGTAATTTCTTCGACATTAGCCTTAGTAACATTTTTCCAGATATGTGTCCTCAGGTGAGGGAAACAAAAATAAAATGAAAGTATTGGGACTACACCTTAAAAAGCTTTTGTACAGTGAAGGAAATCATCAACAAAACAGGAAGGCAACCTCCTGAATAATATTTGAGAAGATACTTGCAATGGCATAGTCAATAAGGGGTTAATATCTAAAATACACAAGGAACCAAAAAACCCCCCAAAAATCTAATTAAAAATGGGCAGAGGACCTAAATACACATATTTCCAAAGAAAACATCCAGATGGCCAACAGACACGTGAAAAGATGCTCAACATCATTCATCATCAGGGAAATGCAAATCAAAACCACAATGTGAGATATCACTTTGTACCTATCAGAGTAGTTAGAACAACAACAACAAGAAGACAAGAAATAACAAGTGTCAGCAAGGATATGGAGAAAGGAACCCTTGTGCACTGTTAGTGGGAATGTAAATCAGTGCAGCCACTATGGAAAACAGCATGGAGGTTCCTCAAAAAATTAAAATATAAATACATACGATCCAGTAATTCCACTACTTACCTAAAGGAAACAAAAATACTAATTCAAAAAGATATATGCACTCTTATGTTTATTGCAGCATTATTTACAATAGCCAAGATATGGAAACAACCCAAGTATCCATTGATAGATGAATGGATAAAGAAGAGGTATACACACACACACACACACACGTACATAACTCAGCCATAAAAAGAAGATAAGATCTTGTCATTTTCAACAACATGGATGGTCCTAGAGGTATTATGCTAGGTAAAATAAGTCAGGCGGACAAAGACAAATGCCACAGATTTCATTTATATGTGGAGTTTAAAAAACAAAACAAAAAAAATGAATAAACAACCAAGAAAAGCAGAACAGACCCATAAATACAAAGACCAAACTGTTGGTTGCCAGACATGTGGAGTGTGTGTGTTTTGCGGGCCTGGGGAGGGGGTGGGAGGGTGGGGGATGAACAAAATGGGGGAAGGGAATCGGAGATACAGGCTTCCAGTTATGGAATGAATAAGTCACAGGGATAAAAAGTGCAGCATAGGAAATATAGTCAGCGGTGTTGTAATAGCAAAGTATTGTGACAAATGGTAGCTATACTCGTGGTGACCATAGCATAACATACAAACTTGTTGAATCACTATGTTGTACACCAGAAACTAATGTAACTTTGTGTGTCAGCTATACCTCAATTAAAAAAAAATAATAACTTCCACTTATGATTTATACTCTTGAATACTCTTTCTTTACTTACAAGGATATTGAGTCACTAAACCAGAAGAAAATAGAGTTATTTTTTCATGAACTCCCCTTGTTTTTGTCCTGGATTTTCTGGGTATTTACAGAAAAAAATTCTTTACTTAGAAGTTATACTATAGCTAATAATAGTGAAATATATATATATATATATATACACACACACACACACACACACACACACATATATATAATATGTAATATGTAATATAATATGTAATATATAATATATAAAATAGTGAACTTAGAAGCGAACTATATAGCTAATAATATCACAAATATTCATTTAGTCCTTTACTCAATCCAAAACATTGTGCTATACATGTTTTAAGCCATTAGACCCTTAGCAGCCAAAGTAATTAGAAATAGTATAATCACAGTGTGATTCAGCTACATTAGAGCATGAGGTTTCCAAAAAGACTAGAAAGGTATATCAAATTAATCTTGTTTCTTTTAGTCTCTCTCTAGCAGAATTCCATGACTTTAAGAAAAATTTATAATGTTTTTATTATTGCTAAGTGTGTATGAATTTCCTCTTTACAGCTAGATATTATTAATTTCAGAAAATTAAATTTGTGCTCCGTTTAAATGTGTATATTTTATTAAACTTGAAAATCAGAAACAAAAGAATCTTTAAAAATTCACAAATTTTCAGACAGCCTTTACCATAAGAAATATTATTTCCTAAGTCCTCTAGTTTAAGTAGCAATGATTATAAAAAACATTAAGTTGAAGTCATTTTTAAAAATCCATATTTCAATTTTAGACAATATTGATTGAATCTCTGTTATGCAAGGTGGAGAAATTTATACTTTTTATACTCTCTCTTACCTCTTCTCCAGTTCTTATATTCTTACATTAAACAGAAAATATTTATTGATTTGTACATTTGCGGTTTTAAGCAATGAATGACCTTTCTTGCCTCTTAAGCTAAAGAAATGTTCATGGTGACCAGTTAACCTCCAATGAAGGGGCAAAATGAAACTTCTAAATCAAAATGCGACAAATCCTAATACTCATAACATCTGAAAAGTTTTATAGATGAGTACCTAATTATTTGTTAGTCCCAAGGTCTCAGGAGATTCTTTTAACATTTCAATTGATTCTTCATTTTTTTTTTTCCTGTTATACACAGAAACTGAAATGTTTCCCACTTATGTAGACTAAACTGGTTTAGAATAAGTAAATAAGGGAATTATAAAGAAATGGTTATTCAAGAATTTCAGTTTCTATAGTCAAATTATACGGGTACATTTGGATTACAAAATGATTATTTGTTCTATAAAGAAATATGCCAGATTTCTTTTGAAAGCAAGTGGGCATGAGACACTTAAAATTTGTTTTCACTCATACAATGTGGCAAGTTTATATCTACAATCTTATAATCACAAGTATGATTTAAATAGCACGAGAGTATACGAGCACTTTTTTTCACATCTCATGTACCTATCTCAATGACAGCATGAGGACAATATTACTAAACAATCTTTCTTTTATATATTAAGAAACTGACTCTTAAAAAGTTTACACAAATTAGCCAAAGTTAGGCAGTTAATTCATCAAGTCTGAATCTAAGTCTTGTGTCCTTACCAAATTTCCAGGCTAATTAAAGTCCTCATTCTTAGAGGACCTGAGTTGTTCTCTATTGACCGTTGCTTGAATTGATGACATACAGAGTTCTTCAGACTGTTTCAAAATTTGAATATTAGTGTAACTCTATGAACTAAAAGGATAGTTTTTTATTTATTTATTTTAATTTTTTTTTTTTTTTAATTTAGCACTAGCAGGGGAGGGGCAGATAGAGAGGGAGACACAGAATCTGAAGCAGGCTCCAGGCTCTGAGCTGTCAGCACAGAGCCCGACATGGACTTGAATGCAGGAACTGAGACATCACGACTTGAGCTGATGTCGGACACTCAAACCAAATGATCCACCCAGGTGCCTCAAGGACAGTTTTTTTATTAAATAAATAGAGAAAATTATAGTAAATTTGTACAGGCCTCTTTCCATTGATATTAAAATAGTGATAACTGTATTACAGGTTGGGCACAGTGGGATAAGATTGGGAGTATGAGAGGTACATATACTTAAAACTCACAAATTGAAAATAAATATGCTATTCTTTCAGCAGCAAGATTCCTGGTGTTTTATAACTTATATACATTGGGTTTTCACATACGTTACTTTAGTTAATTCTCATAGAAATCCTATGAAGTATGTAAAGTGTATGTGAAATTTTATGGAAAAGAAAACTGAGTGGGAAGTAAAATGACTCACCATGACCAAAATAAACATGGAGCCCTCTGTTCACAATAAAAGGCAAAGATGACCCCATTTTGACCAAATGACTCTAAAACTTATTTGGGATGTAAAATTCAAGGATAGCCAATAACTATTGGCTGGAGTAGCAACCTGGAAAAATGGCTATACCACTTACCAAATGATCCAGAAAGAGATGAATAGACAGAAGTAACAGTATTGTTTTATTTATGTTTATAATAGTTAAGTAATATTGTCTTTAAGCCTTGCAAAACAATTTTAAAAAGATGGGCCATTCATTAATTGGTACTGAAATTACTATTTCTGTACATAGAAAAGTAACTTCAAGTTATAAAATGTCAACTTTCCATGGATTTTAAATTTAAATTTGAAAGGCAAAGGTAATTTTTTAAAAAGCTGTATGATTTGATGTGATGAATTTTTCAAAAACAAGACTCAGTTCATGCAAAACTTGCAAGAAAGATTAATAGACTAAAATAGACTACCTTGAAATGAGAGTTTTCTATTAACCAAAAGATACTATAAAATGAAAAGATAAGCCGAAACCAGCATTTGTTTGCAACACGTGTTAATCGAAGCATTAATATCCAAAATACAAAAAAAGAAACCACAAAAGTTAGTTAGAAAAAGACAAACACTCCATTAGAAAGAAAAGAGCTAAAGCCATGGGCAGGGCTTTCATAGACTAACACATAAGTGTGACAAGATACTCAAGGCTTATTCAGAAAAATGCAAATCAGCTCATCGCTTCACACTGAAGCATCATGGTACTATTTGACTAGCTTAATAAAAAATACAAATAACCTGATGATACCTAGTGTTATGGAGGTTATAGCGCTTTGGAAATACTAGCCAACTGAGAGTTAATGCCTAAGTTCACGACACTTGCTGAGTGTTCATTTACTTACTGAGATTGAAGATGTGTACTTCTTAAAATTCAGAAGTGATACCTACAGTTATATATTCTAGAGATAACCTTATACCTCTTTACCAAGAAATACAAAAGAATATTTATAGCAGCTCTGTAATAGAAATCACCTGAAAACACCACAAATACGCATCGGCAAGATAATAGGTAAATGTTGTGTGCAATAAAAAAAGAATGATCTAAGGGTCACCTGGGTGGCTCGGTCAGTTAAACGTCCGACTCTTGATATTGACTCAGGTCATGATCTTACGGTCCTGAGATCAAGCCCTGCGTCAGGCTCTGCCCTGACCATGGATCCTGCTTGGGATTCTCTCTCTCTGGCACACCCCAGCTTGTGCATGTGCATGCCTGCATTCTCTCTCAAAATAAATAAACATTAAAAAAAATGATCTATAATTAAAAGTATCAACATACATAAGGCCAAAAAAAAAAAAAAAAAAAAACAACCCCTAATGTTGAATAACAGAAGCAATCACAGATCTCTATGTACATAAGATACAATTCATGCAAATCCTAAAAAATATATTTATATGGTTTAGAGGACCGGGCTGTGGTAGGGCAAGGGTAGCACCTTGATCTGCTAAGGTGCAAATAAAATCTATTTCTTAAAGTATACGGTTAATACTTGGGTGTTCAGTTCTTTTTTTTTTTTTAATTTTTTTTTCAACATTTATTTATTTTTGGGACAGAGAGAGACAGAGCATGAACGGGGGAGGGGCAGAGAGAGAGGGAGACACAGAATCAGAAACAGGCTCCAGGCGCCGAGCCATCAGCCCAGAGCCTGACGCGGGGCTCGAACTCACAGACTGCGAGATCGTGACCTGGCTGAGGTCGGACGCTTAATCGACTGCGCCACCCAGGCGCCCCTAGTTCTTATTATTTAAAAAATATGCATTTGTGCATCAGACCTACATTTTACGGTAAAACTACTCCAGAGCTCCCTGCTGCAATCCTAAATTTGGAGGAAAACCTTGATTTTAACTTTAAACAGAGGCAATAGGTAGAAAGAGCAGAAAGAATGCACAGGTTGTAGAACTGGACATACCTAGGTTTGAATTTCCACTTGATAACTTTCAGCAATCTAACAGCAGAGCCTCAGGGAAAATATTCCCTTGGCTTTAGCTCTCCAGAGTTGTGTGAATTGCGAACATCAAAATTCTTGGCACATAATAACTCAGTCCAGACGTCTGCACCAAAAGATGACCAAGCTCTAGCATGATTTCTAGTAGCTTAAGTACCTGTCCCTAGGATGAGCTCATCGCCTCCTTAAAATGCGACCCGAGGTAACGCAAGGCAAGGCTGCCCGAAGCATTTACTGATTGTTCCAGCTAAGACCTGGTGACAGGCCAATGGACTCTGGAACTCTCTCTTAGAGTAATTACTTTAGAAACTGTGGAGTTACACATTCTTTCTCAGCCACTTGAGTTGTAAAACTACAAGCCCAACATCTCTTTGAAATGTAAACATTGAGAGAGAGAACTCTCTGCCTTCCAGCCCCTGTGGGAGGATAAGGGCCTAACTTCCAGAGAAGCCTTGTTGCAACTTGCACCACTGTTTCCCAGAAAAAGGTAAGAGACGGATAAAGGATCAGTTTAGTTCTCTGGATAAACTCCAATTCACAAATCCAGGTAGCCTACTCATCTGAACTAACCCCCTTAACAGTTTTCAGTACTTTTCCCTTAACATATCCCAGCCTTAAAACAGTCTCCAGCTTTGGGTTTCAGCAAAATTAAGTTCAGTTCTCACTAGACTCCTTTCCTTATTTCAATAGCATTACTGAGTAAAACCTGTCCTTACCACCTCAGTGTCAGACTTTATCTTGACAATAAAATGATACAGCATATGTGAAGTACCTACATCAATGCATGACCAATAAGAGATACTTTTCAATAACAAATTCTGTCATTTCTACTCACCTACAGTCTCATCCCAAGTTTCCTTAGTAGCAACTTTTTCTCGAGTAAAGAATACATAAAAGTCCATAGGTGAGGTAAAGGACATTTAAGTAGTATACCTACAGCCCCATAAGGCAATTGGAAAACCACTGAATTCTGCTAAAGTTAAAAGTTGAATTTTTAGGGGCACCTGGGTGGCTGAGCCGGTTAAACGTCCATCTTTGGCTGAGTTCATGATCTCGCGGTTCGTGGGTTCGAGCCCCGCATCGGGCTCTGTGCTGACAGCTCAGAGCCTGGAGACTGCTTCACATTCTGTGTCTCCTTCTCTCTTTGCCTCTTTCCTGCTCCCACTCTGTCTCTCTCAAAAATAAATAAACCTTAAAAAAAGGTTGAAACTTTATACCGTCAAGAAAATAGTTAATTGTGTATTTATTAGCATTTATCAGCATGCTAATAATTCACTTTTATTAATTCACTTTTATTATTACGTTGCTATTTGATGAAAACCATTTCAAAACCTTAATATTTAAAAAGACAAAGACAATAAACAAGAACGTTTTTTGCAAGATAAGTTGATATTGACTGCATAGAACTTTTATTTCCAAATGTTTCAACTGTGATTAAGTGAGAAAGAGAGAGAGAGAGGACAAATGGAGTTCACCAGTATTTCTTTACACTGTGTATCTTTTCATCCCCCTTCTAGAACAGTAATAACCAAGAGAAATAAAAATGCATGGGAGTAACTTACCATATCTGTAGGTACATTAGAAGATCTTGTGTAAAAGGTTGATGAAATCTAATCAGTTATTAATGAAATCAAAAGTACCTTAATAAGGTTACATATTGATGACCTCTTTTACTGTAGATAGTTATTCAAATATGTATTCCGTAAAGGGTTTGGTGTATTTGATAATGTCATTACCAATCAATATGCAAATGCGTGGTATTAAGTATAGTCTGTGCAGAGGATTTCATTAGAGATGAGAAAATTCAGAGTGTCAGAAGTAAAGAAAAGAATCATGGATTAATTATATTGCCAACATTCTTTGAGCAGTTTCCCCTGCAAGAGTCAGTTTAAATCTCAGAAGAAATGAATGGCTAACTACTTTGTATAACTTAGTTACTGTTTTTTGACGCATACCTTTCAGTCAATGCTCTAGTAGACTATATTGAAAATTCACTTTTCTCCCCTTTAAGGAAAAGAATTTTTCTCCTTACTATTAAAAAATTTAAGGTAATGTAATTTCACAAAAATGTAACAATTCATTCATCCAATCAGTTATTAAATGTATTAGATATGAATATATAAATGCTACATACGTGTAAACAGAGACATATATAAATAGATATAGATAATTCATTCAGCTATTCAATGTTTTGTGCCTAACGCCTATCAGGCCCTATTTTAGTTATCAGGGATTAAAAAAATGAATAAAATAGAGTCCCTATATTCAACAAGCTCAGTCTCCTTTGGAAGGTATGTGTCCTCTCTAATAGCAGCACAACTGCAGAAAAAATTCACAGTATGTAGTAATGTCATAGCATAAACCTTTCAAGAAACTTGAACAGTAGCAATGTCTGAAACACTAGATGAATGCATGGGTGTTCTATGAGATTGGAGATATTGTTGGAAATAAAAGTCATATATTGGCAAAGTTATTGGTCCTCTATTCTAGCAACAATGAAGAATAAATGACAGGTTTAGTGCAAAAGAGTAATGCAATTGTTTTTATGTCTTACGGGGAAAACTCATGTCATTGCATTAGCAAAAATTGAAGAAATGTGACAACAAGGAAACCATTCTGCAGACTATTTCAAAAATCCAAGTTAGAGATTAAAATAAAGTTCTTTAAGCCAGTAGCTATATGTAGGACAAGAAATTATAGAAATTATAGAATTAAGAACCACATTGTTTAACACATATGCTCAACTTATTTGAGAGAAAAAGATTGAGAAACTGAGGAAAACCCACACCATTTAATTTAAAAACCAAGATGACGAGAGTATCAGAACAAAAATAATGAATATCCACAGAAGTTCAATTCATGACAGAAGGGAACTGTAATTGTTCCATGTTGTATCTGAGGTAATAATGTGGAAGGAAATTTTTTAGGAGACATCAGGGAATATAGATTCCTACTAGGGGTATAGAAATGGAAACTATTCACTTTAAGAATTATCAAAACATGGTATTTTGCTTAAAATATTTTTGAGTTGTTCTTTTCTCGTAAGACTAATATTTGAGTATCGACCATCTACCATTGCTTTGTTTTCTGGGTACATAAGCATAACCAAGAAATATGTCTTATTAGAGAAGATTAACGGAATAGGAAAAATGGGAAAGTCACAACGTTGTTTCAACTAAATGTAATATGATATTTGGAAAATATATGCAATTTCAAGTAGAAAGGACAAAAAATATTTCGTTTTGCCTGGGTGGAAATAGAAGAAAAGTGGGCATGCAAAAAGATAGCAGTTCAACCCAAGTGATTTAGTTAGAATTCATGAGAGAAAGGGATTTGTAGAGGACTGTTCAAACTAGAGAAAAGCAGGTGCTGAGTAGAAAAGGAGAAAGGAGGGTGCAAAGAGTTTGGTCTGTGGTTATATGTAATTTATAATGGAGTTATTATTATAATTAAGATATTAATTTAAAGAATTACAATAATGTCAAGTCAGTGTACTTATGTGTGAATATATATGGATGAATGAGTGTACATGTAGAACAAAAAATGGAAATCTGTACCAAAAAATTGCTTAAACCCCACCATTCACTTTTATTATTCATCAGCTTCTGTTACTTGCTTGCTGTTTTACAAGTGATTATATTTTATGTGTTTTACACATGATCTACATTCTTTCCCCATCAGCAGGAAAGATGAAATTCCATGTAAACTAATATGATCTTGAGTCTTGGGATGCAAGAAAAAGGCATTGTAGGGACTCACATTATGGTGATTGTAGAAAATACATGCTGGTAATGAAGGAAGCGATGCCTTATTCCTTAGACAGCAACATGTTTTAATTAAATAATTCGTATACAGAGTTTGAGATCACTTAATCATTTCATGCGAAGCAACATTAAGAAGGGCAGATCAAAACAAATGTATGTAACTATGAGTATTTTGGTTGTGTAATGCTTTTCATTAAAAAATTATTTTTCTGAATTATATAATACCTCATAATTTTCAATGAATCCTTTTCAAATGTAACTCTGTTTTCCACTTTTTATTATTATTTTTCTGTATCCACAGTGCTTAATTAATTGCCTTGCAATAGAAGGCTCAAAAATATGTGTCAAGTGAATGAATAAATATATGAATGAACAAATAAGTCAATGAATAGATTAATGCTAGCAGGGCAAAGATATCATTTTAGCTCATTATCCCTGAAATAATATAATGTTTGGATTTTCATAGGCTCACAGGAACATAATTATGTACAAAATCAGAGATGATTATTTTTATTTCATAAAGGCCTCATAATGTCTTTCATCAACATATTCTTAATGAGTACCCACTGCATGTTAATAATTGCAAAAGAAGACCAACACCATAGAAATTATAGTCTGGCTCCATATTAATTATGTATAGAGTGTAGTACTTGTTTTATTTAAACACATAGAAACCTTATTTAATATAGGATTCATATAAATTTTAGAAGCAATAGTGCTGAATAGGGTACCTTATAGACATATATATCTGAAGTCATTTCATTAAACGCACACTTCCTAAACAACTCTCCTACCAAACAGAAGTTAAAACAGGCCCTCTGAAATATATGTTGATCCAAAAGAGAAAAAAATTTAAGTCACTGATCATAAATTATTATGACTTGGGGCTGCTCATAAAGACAAACCTAAAATCTAACAAATGTCAAGAATAATAATAATAAAATAATAATAAAACTTTTACTCAACTATATCTTTAAAAGGATAATTTCTTAAGCACAGCTATTGGGAAAATTCTTTAATTTTATGCATAATAAGCCTCTCCATGGATTCTCAGTAGGAATAGAGTCACGTGATTTCAGAAATGAAATTCAGGGGCATCTGGGTGGCTCATTCTAATAAGTGACAGATTCTTGGTTTCTGCTCAGTTTATGATCTCATGGTTCCTGAGTTCCAGCCCCGCGTCGGGCTCTAGCGGACAGTGTGGAGCCTACTTGGGATTCTCTTTCTTCCTCTGTCTGCCCCTCTCCACTCCTCAAAATAAATAAATACACATTTTTAAAAAAGAAGAAGAAATGAAAGAACTTCGGAGATAATCAGACCTAAAAACCAGCTCTACTGCATTTAAGATAGGAATGTCAAGTAAATCGTCTAATTTCACTGAGTAAACTTTGGGTCTGATGTAAAATAGTTTTATGACTCATACTCGATTGTTTTGTGTGAATTATTATATTGGTCAGGATAATGTAGGGTGCGCTGCACAAACAACCCTAAATTCTCCGTGGCATATAACAATGAAGGTGGCTTTTCAAGTTTTTGCTCAAAACTCACTCACATATAGTGTTTAAAGCAGGTAACGTGGTTACTCCTGAGACTGAGAGGGTGAAAGCTTCCATTCGTCTTCAAATGAGGGGCAGTATATGTTTAGAACAATAATAAAATCTACCACAAAGGCTTAGCAAATGAGTTCCTCATAAAACAACAGATTCAATGACAAAACTCTGCTCTGATTCAGGTACATTCTGTGTCATTAAGTCCATCACTAATTTAAAAATGGAAATTTTATGTGTGTGAGAGGAGGGCGTTGTATTGATTGGTGTTTCTTGGAAACTTCTTATCCACATTAAATACATAAATCATGTTATAAATGCCTCAAGACAAAGGGAAAAAGTCTAAGCATCATCTTTACTCTAATTTATCTTCCCTGTCTAGGATTTCTATTGAATTATATAATAGTAATTATTTAAGAGGAAGAGAGGGGAAAAGAGATTATAAATCTAGTAATTTTTATTGAAATTTTCCATTTACAATAGTTTTCCTGAAACAATTGCAGATAAACTGGTAGTTTTGGATATCATTCCAAGAGGAATTATTAACTTTCTTCAAGAAATTATTTTTAGTATGTCCTCACTCAATTGGTCCTCTTTCTATTGTGTTTATAATTTATTATTCAGCAAAGATCTGAAGTGAAATATATCTGGTTTCCTAGCAAATTTATCATAACAATTCTCAGCTTCAGAGCCACTTAAAATCTAATTCGATTCACTTAAAATGATTTCCTGAGCAACTTTCATTTTCCTAGCACTCTGGTCTATGAGAAGCCCCAGAAGTATATTACCTCTTTTGATTTACTAGTTACTATTATTTATTAGCACTTGGAATTATAGCAATTCATATTATTGTCTCTGCTTCCTGGACCGGAAGCCATGGAAGAATTGGATCTGGATACTTGGATCGGGATCTAGACTGGAAAGGAAAGCCTATATTAGGTAGTTTGATAGAGAAATTTAATAATTCCAACACATGAGGAATTTGCAAGAGTGGGAAGCAGCAAACTTTCATACAGTTGGAGACACAGAGGTAGCAATGGTGTTGGAACCTGAGACCAGAAGCTGGAACTAAGACAAATGCTGCCATACGGGGGCTGGGAACGTGGTGTTGGGGCCTGTCCATTAGGGGCTGGAACCATGGAGATGTTACAGAAACGTAAGGCGAGGATGATCAGGACTTCTTCCATCCTCCTACCCTGAATATTTGTGGCACATCCTGCATCTAACAAATCTAATTCAATGCAGTAGACAAAAAAAGAGAGAGACTAAGGGTCCTAGTGACAAAGATGCTTTCAAAATGCAGTTTGAATGAGACTCCCCCCTGAGATAGGTATGGAGCACAGGAAGAACAGAAGTGGGTCAGAACACGAAGAGGTAAATGTTTATGGCTACTTTAGTATATGCATAGCTTTGGACAGAGGGTTCCCTTTTTTGGTGGCATTTGCATGTTCTCATACTTAGAAGGTAGAAGAATAATGTCATCCAGGAGAGAGTGAGAACTATTCTAATACCTACATCTCTTGTAAGACCTTTGGAGACAAAGAACCATGGTCCCATAAATTGAAAAAAATGTTTTTAATCTCAGACTTGAAAAGACAGTTAACAAATATGTGTAGGTCTTTTTTTTTTTATTTTTTTTAACGTTTATTTATTTTTGAGACAGAGAGAGACAGAGCATGAACGAGGGAGGGTCAGACAGAGAGGGAGACACAGAATCTGAAACAGGCTCCAGGCTCTGAGCAGTCAGCACAGAGCCCGATGCAGGGCTCGAACTCACATACCGCGAGATCGTGACCTGAGCCGAAGTCGGACGCTTAACTGACTGAGCCACCCAGGCGTCCCAGTGTGTAGGTCTTAAAAGGACTGGTGAAACATATTCATTTTGCTAACTATTCATTTACTGCCCTGACAAAGTACCAAAAAGCCCACCCTTAAAATAATTTCCTTTGTCATAAGGCAAAAGATCTCCAGACACATCAGTAAGCATAGGAAAATGGTAATACAATGAATGGCATCGTATAAGTCCTTCCCTAACGTCTGAAGGGTCCAAACCAAGAGTAAAGGTGGTGGTCACATGCCATATGTTTCATATCAAGAAAGGTTTAAATAAAATATATCTGTTTTATTTCCTTTAAAAATATACCTTAGTAATAATCAAAAACAAAAACAACGGACTCAAAGTTAGCAAAAATCAAAGATGATTGAATTTGTACATCGGTGGTCAGCAAAGCTGAGAGGAGACATGAGATAAAGATGCCTAAGGAGCACATGGGTGGCTCAGTGGGTTAAGCATTGACTCTAGATTTTGGCTTAGGTCATGATATCACAGTTGATGAGTTTGAGCCCCACATCGGACTCTGTGCTGACAGTGTGGAACCTGCTTGGGATTCTCTCTGTCTTGGGATTCTCTCCCCCACTCACACTGTCTCTATCTCTCTCTCAAAATAAGTAAATGAACTTAAAAAAAATGTATAAAGTATACACTTATACCATAAAATTTGTCTGTGCCTTAATTTCAGCAAAACAACTAATTTTGCCACCAATACTCATTATTTTCAAATAATTTGTGTTCTATTTACAATAATGATTTGAACATGGAAAACGAAATGTTATTGTATTCAATGTAGAGTTGTTAGTTATGCCTAGAATACGTTTTCTTCCTTTCCCTATAAATCCAACCCAGACTTAGTTTCTTCCACTTGTCTAAATGTTTCCTGAGCAAGATTACTAAAGTAATCTTTCCCTACTTTGAAATTCTCTAATTATACAATTAGTCGGATAATTACTTGCAAACTATGTTGTAATACCACCATTTTTATTAGCTTAGACTTTAACTTTCCCCCCCATTTTCATGTATCTAGATTACCCCACTATAATGTTGCTTTTCTACAGTAAAATCTAGTTTTATTCTTAGCTTGAGAGCTTTTGCTCTTTAAGTGCTCAGTGCACCCAAAGTTGCTTTTTATACACATAGAGAGTAGTCAGTTGCTTGGAAACTTGTGCCATTGATCAAAACTGAACTTAGGGGGTGCCTAGGTGGCTCAGTCAGTTAAGCGTTTAACTCCTGATTTTGGCTCAGGTCATGATCCCAGGGTCATGGGATGGAACCCTGAGGCTGAATCTGTGCTGAGTGTGGAGCCTGCTTTGAATTCTCTCTCTCTCTCCCTCTGCCCTTCTCCTCCACTTATGATCTCTCTCTCTCTCTCTTTCTCTCTCTCTCTAAAATAAACAAAAACAAAAACAAAAAACAAAAAACAAACTGAACTAGAAGCACTTAAGTCTACTGATTCCTTCATACTCTTAAGTGATGTCATCCAATTTTTTTCCAGCACTCAATGTTAAACCATCTACAGCCTGAAGGTGCCCCACCTGACCTATAGTCTTAACTTAAAGAGTACATACTATTCTTGCACAGAGGTTTTCCATCGCAAATTATCATAGGCATAATTGCACATTGTTCCTATGTCAGCAACTTTTATGGAATACTAGACGAATACCAGTGAGTAATAATAGCCTTCACCTGCTTTCCTACTCTGTGTCAGACACTTTGTACAGGTGAGTACACAGGCCATGAATTTAGACTGCTTGGGCTCCAGTCCAAGCTCTCCGTGAATTGAGGCAAGTTGCTTTATTTATTTATTATTTTAATGTTTATTTCTGACAGAGAGAGAGGGAGATGGGGGATGGGAGCAGGCTCGCCTGATGCCGATGCTGCTTGAACCCACAAACGGAGAGATCACGACCTGAGCGGAAGGCAGAGGCTTCACCGACTGAGCCACCCAGGCGCCCCGAGGCAAGTCGCTTTAAATTCATCAATGTTCAATCCCCTCACTTGTAAAATGGGCTCTTGTAAAGATATTCCTAACAATAGTTATCATAAATTTGTTGGAACTATAAAATAGGCTCAGTGTGAAGTACTTTACTGGGTGGAAGAGAGTACATGCGTAGTTGAATTTGGTGTACTTATCTTTAAAACTACACACATGGGCTCCCTGGTGGTAAAAATATTTAACTCTTCAAGAAAAAATGGTGTTATCATTGAAACGTTTTCTTAAATTCATGTTTCACCAATTGGAATTCTGGACTTCAAGCTTACACATGACATCCTAGCCAAGTTGAGCATTGTAACATAGGTATGTATACAGCAATGCAGATCCTTTTAATCCAGGATTAATACAGCCTAAATTTTATCCTTTTCAGGTTTAAAAAAAAAAAAAAAAGTGTGACCAGAAATAAGTTAGTGTGACCATTATGGAATCTATTGGCGTTGTTGACAGCTGACATTGTTAGAAATAACTGAGTGCAGTACCTTGGTGTTAAAAACATTTGAAGGGTCTCATCCCTTGGGGAGTAATTGCCCTATTATTGTTTTTTTCTTTTTTTCTTGAAGTTCGAGAACAAGGGTTAACTAGACATGATGATTTCAAAGGCTGTAATTAAGACCCTTAAATAGATACGTTGCTGGCTTGGAAACTAAAACAAGCTTCAGGGTATGGATTTAAGTACTGACACTGTGTACCCGTAATATGCTTATTATAACTGACAGGCAGTCAGTATGAAGCCCAGCTGGACGCAGACACGCCCGCAGCCGCAGCTCATTGCATCCGTATGCTTGTGTCATAAAAACATACCCCCTTGCTGACACCATGATCCTTCTTTCTCTGGTCTCAAGCGTTGGACGAAACCGCTCATTTTCAAAACGCTGCCAGAATGAAACCCTGTGATCTCGTGGCATTTAATTTCCAGACACTGATACCAATTGTATCTTTAATGAAATTAACAGAGGCCTAGCCTCTTACACTGAAAGGAAACATAGTGGTAACCTGGTGCAAGGGTTTATTTTACAAAATGAGAAGAGGATGGATGTACAAGCGAAGCAAATTGCCCGAAATCGAAGAAATGAGCAACCCTGGATCAGACACTGTGACAGGGGTCCCTTTGCTCAAACAACTTTAACTCTATCTGGCTGCATTCCCAGGGACATGAGAGCAAATTAACAAAATTATATTTATACTAAAAACACCGGGGCATTTATTTTCATGCAGCAGAGTAGAAAAGTGAAAAGTCCTTTTTAAGAGAATAACCAAATCCTTATAGGCAATTAATAAAAAGCCAAAAAAAAAAAAAAAAAAAAAAAGCCTGGGCTTTGGAACCTCAATTAAGTCACTTACCTTGTGAGATCCTTGAGGAGAGAAATTCTAACTTATTCATGCCCTTTCTTTTGAGTATTTCAGATAGTGCCCGGCGTATAGTAAGCATACAAAATATGCTTGTTGAATGAAATTGCCTACATTTGAACTGTCAGGGTACCTAGCAGCTGTCAGATTTATGATTTTTGTCATATTTTCTGACAGCTATGAAGGTTCCCTAACCATTGTGCAGATCTCTGTCCTATGCACTGAACCGATTTCTGAGTCAATGAACAACAGAATGAGCTCGAAAGCACTAGAAGAAAATTCTACCAACTCAGATAGATTGGTATGTACGACATAATAATAACTCCGAATTCAGGTTCAGAGTAAAAGTAAAAGGTTTCCACAAAATTAAAGATTCTCAATATATCAATATGTATTACAATTAGAATAGTGGAACAAACACCATCAAACTGTACTCATTTTTTCAGGTTTTGCTCTTGAAATACTTGTATCTGCTTTTCCAAAGGGTAATATGTAGCATTTCCTAAAGAATGGTTCCAAACTTTTATTAGTCTTAGGAAGAGTGCATAGCAGCTAAGATAAATACTTGAGTAAATTTCAGTGAGTTTAGTGAGTGAATTTTCCACAGTTCTTGAAAAATCAGTTTTATTAAATTATAGGAAACCTAAAAATTAAGATTGAGAGGTTTTTTTTTTTTCATGGAATCATTGTACTTATTGCCTTTTCTTTTTTTATTATTAATTTTTTATTTTTTTTTAATCTTTATTTTTGAGAGAGAGAGACATCATGTGAGCAGGGGAGGAGACACAGAGAGAGGGAGACACAAGATCTGAGGCAGGCTCCAGGTTCTGAGCTGTCAGCACAGAGCCTGATGCGGGGCTCGAACTCATGAACTGTGAGATCATGACAGGAGCCGAAGTCGGACACTCAACTGACTGAGCCACCCAGGTGCCCCTATTTATTGCCTTTTCTTTGTCAAATGTACTATGAAGTGTATTTCTGTAGCACGAGTTAGTTTATACATAATTGATAAATAGAAGGATGATGTCAGTATAATTCACAAGTCGGATGGGCTCATTTTTGATATTACCAAGAATCCATATGAATGCTAAGCATGTTAACATAGCTGAGTATTTTTTTTTATTTTTATTTTTTAACATTTATTCATCTTTGAGAAACAGAGAGAGACAGAGCATGAGCAGGGAAGGGGCAAAGAGAGGAAGACACAGAACCTGAAGCAGGCTCCAGGTTCTGAGCTGTCAGCACAGAGCCTGACATGGGTCTCGAACTCATGAACTAGGAGATCATGACCTAAGCCCAAGTCGGATGCTCAACCGACTGAGCCACCCAGGTGCCCCCATAGCTGAGTATTGAATGGAGAAATACAATCTCGTACACAGTGAAAATTCACCCACATTTTTCACCTTTGTAATATATGGCCATGTGCTCAATCTTCGAAGGATTTAAAGGCCACTTCTGTTCTCCATGTTTTTTTGTGACTTTTCTGTCACCTTCATAACAGCAGCATCAAATCCACCTTATGCTCCCTCCATCCAGCTAATTTTAGCTTTAATTTTTTAATTTTTTTTTAACGTTTATTTATTTTTGAGACAGAGAGAGACAGAGCATGAACGGGGGAGAGGCAGAGAGAGAGGGAAACACAGAATCCGAAGCAGGTTCCAGGCTCTGAGACATCAGCCCAGAGCCCGACATGGGGCTCGAACTCACGGACCGAGAGATCGTGCCCTGAGCTGAAGTTGGACACTTAACCGACTGAGCCACCCAGGCGCACCTGCTTTCATTTTTAAAGTAAAGTTCATTCTTTCCTATGGCCTATTCTTTGCACCAAAAATGTTGTTATTTTTAAAGTGTTTTAAAGGTAAAATCATCACCAGATCCTTATGAATCCTTGCAATTTTGTTACCTGTTGGCACTTTGATTACAAACTCACACTGATGTTGAGTAGTCTGCTCGACCATTATTCTCTCCCATCAGCTCTTATTTTTAGTCCATGCAAGGTTTTGTAGGAATTCATCTATTTTGCTGTCACTTAGTATTGGGCCACGATCAGGGGAACTAAGATGAAGCCAGAGCCTTAAAAAGCTCCGTTTCATAAAACCCTGTAGATCTAGAAAAAAGACATTATGACAACACAATAAAAGAAAAAGCTAATACAGCCTAGAGATAGGGTTTGCCAAAAAGTTTCCACGAGATGTCGTTATCTGGTTGAATCTGGATGGTAAATGAGAGGTGGAGTAGAGAAGGGGACAGTGCATCCCAGGCATGCTTAGAGTCACAAAGGAAACAACCGACCGACCAACCAACCAACCAACCAACCAGCATTGCTTAGCATAAGGAGGGTTTTCCTAATTCTCAGGAAGTCTAACTAGGAGCTATAGATACAGAGTGATGGATTCATCGTATATTTTTGGCCTGTACTGTGTGGTAGGTTATGCAAAGAGTATATTGTCAAGATTGAATGAATGACATTGAAGAATTGGCAATAGCAAAAAGAAAGAGCAAGACACTAGCAGCTAATGGGGAAAAAAAATTAGTACAAGAGGAAATGCACCGTATTGTCAAAAAATTGCTGTCACAAAAAGTGGGCTTTATAATACAGCATTTAGGTTTTTATGTTGACAACATCTACTTTACAGAAAAGAAGGGGAAAATGCGAGAAACTAAAACTAATCCAAGAGTTCACAGCCTAAGGAGTGTAATTCACAAAAGCAATATTAGCATAAAACTTGGAGCCAGCAGAGTGCAGAGAGCTCTCCTGACATACAGTTTTTCAAACATTACACAGAGAACTAACAGACTGACATTTGCATTTTTCCCTGAGAATAAAAAATAGTGGATTAATCTGCAGTGAACATATTCAGAATTTCATTACAAAGAAAGGCCAAAACATGAAGTCAACTTCTAAAATCAGAGGTGTAAATATGCTGTAAAAAGACCTATGACCAAAACGCGTGTGTTTAAAGGCTAGACTCAGTAACAGCCACCCTGCTGGGCTGACACAGGCGATATAAGGAAATTCAGTCTGTTTCCTTTTGTAAGAAAAGAAGGATGTGTTGCACCTAGGCTTTTAATGTTCTTATAATTCTATAATTAGAGATTAGTTAAGAAATGCCAGGTAATCACTCCGTATTCTTTGAGGGTGCAATATAAACCCCGAGAAATATGAAAAATCTAAGACTTTCTAGATGACTCATTATTTTACTCCTTCGTGGCTATTCAATTAGAATAAACCATTTTCAATGCACTGCTCTATGAAAGTCAAGAACCAAGGGAGCATAAGCAATTATTTACAAAATATGGGACTGGATGGATGGCTAAAAATACATGGCTTTGCTAAATAACCAGCAGGTTTTGTGTAAATCTTATTTGAGGGAGAAGAAAAAAAAAATCAACTTTCAAACGTGCTTTAACTTTTCTTAAAAGATTAAAATGGGGGCGCCTGGGTGGCGCAGTCGGTTAAGCGTCCGACTTCAGCCAGGTCACGATCTTGCGGTCCGTGAGTTTGAGCCCCGCGTCAGGCTCTGGGCTGATGGCTCAGAGCCTGGAGCCTGTTTCCGATTCTGTGTCTCCCTCTCTCTCTGCTCCTCCCCCGTTCATGCTCTGTCTCTCTCTGTCCCAAAAATAAATAAACGTTGAAAAAAAAATTAAAAAAAAAAGATTAAAATGGAGAAGATACAATAAAAGGAGGAAAAAATAAAATATTATTTGGATTAGATGGCTCCATCATTTTAATTCTGTTTATTTTTCAAAAAAAAAAATAATCTAGGTTGTATATTAACAAGTTAACTGGTTTTTCAATTTCATCATTGCAAAATGTTTTGATACCTCCTCAAAGATGGCAAACAGATGCATAAACTCTGCTTCTCAGTTTAAGCAATTCTGCAACATTTGTTCAGTGCTTATTGTGTGTAGAGGGATGAAGAAAAGCCTGATCCCTGCCTTCAAGAAGTTAAGGTACTAATTATCACAGATAAATATGCAAGAAGGCAGTGTGAAATGATTTTTTTCTTTTTTCTTTCTTTTTTTTTTTTTTTAATGAGCAACGAGCTGTGGGAACACAGAGGAAAAAGTCACTGATGCTCAAGGAAATAAAGGAAGCTTCTTAGAAGAGATGCATTTGAGCTGGGCCTCAAAGGTTTGGGAAGCAGTTCCACAAGGACACAGGGGAAGAGAGAGGAGGATATTATAAAACACCGCTTGGAACAAATGTGAGGAAAGTAGGAAATGACTTGTGATTCAAGGCCCTCTGAGTGCTTTCTGAAGCCTGAAATATGTTTGGGAAAGAATGCTATTTAAGAATAGACTTGTTTTGACAACAATTACAGGTATTGGGGCAACACTATGAGGGATTTAGACTATGCTTTGTTCGCAATAGATATCCTTCAAACATCGCTGATTAGTGAGTCAGTGGGTCAGAATTTTTCTTAGGAAATTCCACTGGTGTAACTTGTGGAGTCTGGATGACTCACGGAGGGTTCCCTTAACTGAGCGGTGTTGCATCCACATGACTCCTGAAACAGAATGCTAGGGACACCAGGGACAGTCACAACAAAGTTTATTGCAATGAGAGGCAAGGCAAACCGATCGATCGGGACCGACACTCTTGACCAGAGTGCGGTCTCGAACAGCCGGGATACAGAGTTTTTATAGCTGACCACCTGGTCTTATTATCACCTGGGAACAGAACAAAGGAATAGTTCCCAGGTGAAAACAGTTCAAACAGGCCCTTGCCCCAGTCCAATCAAACACTAATCCATCCCTTGATTGATAGGATAAGGCTGTTATCTCTTAACCTAGAGTGTTAAAACAAAGCTGTTATTTCTTAAGGCTACAGGTTAGCCCTAGGCTACAATTTAACCCTTAACAAGCAGAGTGGTGGAAAAATGCACTCAGTTACTGAAATTACCAACAACTCATTGGCTAAACAATTCCTATCACATTTATGTTGAAAAATACCCAAAAAAAAGTTTTTTTTTAATTTGTCTCAACGTTTATTTTTGAGAGATAGACAGCAGAGCATGAGCAGGGAAGGGCAGAGAGAGGGGGACACAGAATCCAAAACAGGTTCCAAGCTCTGAGCTGTCATCACAGAGCCTGATGCAGGGCTTGCGCCCACAAACCGTGAGATCATGACCTGAGCCGAAGTCAGACTTTTAATCAACTGAGCCACCCAGCTGTCCCTACCGAGAAAAGTTCTTAATGAATGTTATACTAATAATAGTATGGCGAACCTTAGGAAATTGTTGGTATTCAACTGTTTTTGACTTACAAAAATGATCATCTCATCACGTTCAGTTAAATCTAACCCATAATGACTTTGGTGCTACAAAATTAACTCATTTATCAAGGTGTCTGATACATGTTTCCAACAGAATACAACTAGCTTTTATTTTAGGGGAAAATTACTTTTGAGTAATGAAGAAAGTAAGAAAAAACAAAGGACAGATGTCTGGTTTCAGGAACATGGGGGATTGAGGTAATAGACCTCCTTTTATTCCTCTGCCCTCCATTAGTAGAGCTAAAATGCTGAATAAATCATATTTAAGAGCATTAAATATACAGTGAGGCCATAAAGAAAGAAAGGAAACTCCAAGTGCCAGAAATAAAGGCGGGCTTGGAAAAGTGCAGCATGCTTATAAATTGCAGGCTGGTGTTTTCATACTGGAGACACAGCGTTGGGCTCCTGCAGTAAAGGGACTGGGCTGCTATACAGGTTGGGAAGTGGTGATCCCTCAGTGAACAGCACATAAAGAATGGCCCCCATGGGCCAGGAAGGCCAAAAGAAAGCTTGTATCTGTCCCACATTTTCAAGGAAATTACATACACACATGTATAACAAAATACAGTAAAACCTTGGTTTGCGAGTATAATTGGTTCAGGAAAAAGGATTACAATACCATAATATAATACCACATAATAAAGAAAATACAAAATATAAAGAAAACTAAACAACTTAACCTGCACTTACCTTTGAAAACACACATGGCTGGTGGGAGGGAGACAAGAGAGGAGGGTTATAGTGTAGGATGACTTTCACTAATACTAACGGAATCACTGCTATCCGTTGACTCAACGGAATCTTTTTCTTTTTGTGCACCTTTAACAAAAAACCTATCCCATGACCTAGAATGAAGCAAAGCATTCCTAAGCCTACTCTTGCATGGAAAAGTAAAGGACTGTCCATAGGTGCTTGGAAGTGACAAAAATACACTAGTGCCAGTTGTAGCCACCTTCCAACATCTGAAAACTCACTTTCTGCCAAACATCGCTGCCTGAGACCAAGCATCCAAGCATGGGAGACAATCACCCACAATCCCACACACACACACACACACACACACACAGAGAGAGAGAGAGAGAGAGAGAGAGAGAAGGAAAGAGGGAGGGAGAGAAAAGAACCATTGGCTCAGTTGTGATTATGCAACATTCTGCATCACATACTACTCATATTGTAAGACATTTCTTGTTTATCAAGTTAGAATTTATTAGAAATGTTTGCTCGTCTTGTGAAACGCTGAGAACAAGTTACTCGCAATCCAAGGTTTTACTGTATATATTTTATATACTTTCATACATATATAAAGTAATTGTATGTATAATAAAAGCAAACTTTGCACTTCATGAAGGTGCAGCAACAAACAAATTCACAAACCAAGAAATTCACACACAAAAATTATCTTCTAGGGACGCCTGGGTGGCTCAGTCAATTGAGCCTATGACTCTTGATTTTGGCTCAGGTTATGATCCCATGGTTCATGAGTTAGAGCCCTGCTTTCGGCACCACACTGACAGTGAGGAACCTGCTTGGGTTCTTTGTCTCTCTCTCCCTCTTCCCCTTCCCTGCTCACTCTATCTCTCTCTCTGTCAAAATAAAGAAATAAGCATTTAAAAATATATATCTCTAGTGGCCCAACAGAAACAAATGTCATGGAAAGCATAAATCAAGAGAAAAATGGAAAATGTAAAGGCAACAAAATTTATATTGTGTCCACTGTCGTTGGCATAAATATATTCCTCTTGCAGTCTAACAACTCTATGAGGTAAGTCTTACTATTATACTTTTCACAAATGAGGAAACTGAGGCATAGCTAGATTAAGATATACGGATAAAGTTATACTGGTAGTAAGCAGTGGTTCAAACCTGGCAGTCTTATCAACTTCATTAAGGAGCTTCTTCAAGGTAAATAAGACCATATTAAAATCTGAAATTAAACAGATTTCTGTAAGTGACAAGCCATCCTAAACTAGGTGAAAATACAAGTCATAAATGGGAAATTATGTATGTATTCCCATAATGGGAAATTGTATTCATGCAATTGACAAAATAGCAAACAAAACATGTGTCTCGATTTTTAAATACAAAAGGTGGGGCACGGGGCACTTGGGTGGCTCAGTAGGTTAAGCGACTGACTTCAGTTCAGGTCATGATCTCACGGTTTGTGCGTTCTAGCCCTGAGTCCAGCTCTGTGCTATCAGTTTGGATGGAGCCTGGAGCCTGCTTCGGATTCTGTGTGTGTGTCTCTCTGTCTTCACCCCTCTCCCACTACTTTATCTTTCCTTCTCTCTCTCTCTCTCAAATGAATAAACGTTAACAAAATTTTTGTTTATTTTTGAATAGTAAAAAGAAGTTTTCAGGCAGAAAAAATATTGATGTTCATTGAAAAGCACATACCCAGTACTCCTGCTTGGTTAGACATTCTTAACAAAAGTATAAAATCTATGTAGAATATGTACTAACCTCAGATGATCATGTATTAATTTTTTTTTTCCTGAGGAAGAATGGAAAAGATGAAGGAGGGTAACTCTATCTGATTTCATTTTCTTTAAAACAAATTTATGGAGCAAATATGGCAAAATGTCATCATAAGTCCATAGGTGTCTATTATATGGTTTTATGTATTTTGCATGATTTTGCAATATGTCATGATTAAAAAGTTTTTTTTTAATAAAAATGTTAAAGAGTGAATGAAAACAATATCACTGAGCGTAGTCAGCTCTAACTTCACTCTGACTGTATTTTTAATTCAGGATCATATGAAATGGACTTCAGTGTCAACCAGCTCAAAGGAAACTTGCAAATCCTCTTTAAAAGACACACCCACAAAGGGACCCATGATTTATTTTTACTGCAGGTAACATTTACTAAGTAGGCAACAATTAGAAAATATGGATTTCATAAGGTATAAGGGGAAAGAATGAGCCAAAACTGGTCCAATTAGCACTATTATATATCATTGTGTTCCTGTTACATAATGTAACTCATAAATCTCACCATGTTTCATCCCAAATATAATAGGTATGAATTGGCAATTACAAATCAGACAGGTACCATTATAACTTTATTTTTCTGATAGAATTTAATTTCCTTTATGAGTCTCTATTTCTATGTGATACAGGAAATAAAAAGTTGCTTCAAGGTATTTTAATCATTTTGTCTATTATGGGTTTTTAGAAATCAGTAAAATTAGATTAATTAAATGAGTGCTTAAAACTCTCTCTGAACATTTTCCTTTCTCATATGTCCTAAGTCCAACTTCTGTTCCTAAATTCACTGACCTCACCCGGGCCCCTTGCCCAATGATGGCACAGGGCTTAAAATATTTCTCAAAGCTCAGGTCTTATTTGTGGAGTTCTCTAAGGCCAGCTGCCTCTCGCTACCTCAAACGTGTGGCTATCAGGTGAACTGGATGCACTGTGGTTGGTTCCTATCAGGTTTGTGACATACGAGTTCCCACAGAAACAACCCCTTTGCTCCCAGTGAACCTGATTATTGGCCTTTGGTGAAGCTGTCAAGGCACCCTAAGCTCCCACTAACTTCTGCACCCTACACCTGGGTCCCAGGAGACAGATTTCTTCATTCCAAATTCATCTCCGTAGGAAACTATGACCAGTGTTACCTCCTGTATACGTATGGTTCTACACCGTGGTTTTAAAGTTCTTGCCCAAATGGTATGCTTTTCTGAGGGTCCGGCTATTCAGAAAAATTCAAAAAGTACGGGTGATGCTTTAAGATCTGTCTCCTCCCAAGATCCTTGGATGGGTTATCTGGCCTACTACCCCTCCCTCGGGGCGGGGAGGGGCTGCCTACAGAATGAGCCTCTTTGCCACTATCTCCAAGTTTTACCGAAGTCTCTGCAACCTAACCTCATTTATATATCCTTTCCAGGGGCAAAAATAGTACTTCCCATCCTGGTATGGGTCATGAGAACTTAGTCCTACATAAGGGCTATTTTCTATTTAACTTTAATGCTAAGTTAGCGCAATAAATGTTTTTGTTCTCAGCAATCATTATATGAAGAAATTTGGGAGAAGAGACGGGGAAGGGAAAGTATTTCTACATTGTCCCATTTCACTAGTAAGAGTCCACTAGCAGAAGCACAAGCTAGTAAATTGAAGAAGAAAACAGGGAGAACACTCAGTTTAGTGCATTTTTAATTTTTTTAATTGTTTATTTATTTTTGAGATTGAGAGAGAGAGAGAGAGAGAGAGAGAGAGAGAGAGAGAGAGAGAGAGAATGCAAGCTGGGAAGGGGCAGAGAGAGAGGGAGACAGAATCTGAAGCAGGCTCCAGGCTCTGAGCTGTCAGCACAGAGCCCGACGCGGGGCTTGAACCCACGAACTGTGAGATCATGAACTGAGCCAAAATCAGAGGCTCAACTGACTGAGCCACCCAGGCTCCCCAGTGTATTTTTAAATTAGATTAAGGTGTGTCAATAAAGTAAAAGTTTGTGTTGTTTGTTTGTTGGTTGGTTGCTAAGGATTATTTAAATTTCTAAAGAAAAAAAGGAATTGAGGAGTGGAAGGTAGGAATCACCTTACAGAGATAAAATGTAAATGATTTTTGTATCTGTATTTCTATGTTTTCCATCTTGTACAGGATTGTACCAGATTGATGTATTAACAGTACAGATATATGAGTTATAAAATTCATACACATATAATTCTCTGTGACAAATGTTATGTTACTTTTCATTTGGCTAAACCAGAAATAAGACTTGTCTACTTAAAATAGCCCATGTCTATGAATCAAATTCTAATTAAGCAACTATTTTAAAAATCTTTTTAGGGGCGCCTGGGTGGCGCAGTCGGTTAAGCGTCCGACTTCAGCCAGGTCACGATCTCGCGGTCCGTGAGTTCGAGCCCCGCGTCAGGCTCTGGGCTGATGGCTCAGAGCCTGGAGCCTGTTTCCGATTCTGTGTCTCCCTCTCTCTCTGCCCCTCCCCCGTTCATGCTCTGTCTCTCTCTGTCCCAAAAATGAATAAACGTTGAAAAAAAAAATCTTTTTAAAAAGTTCACTGTGTAAAACAAAATACCTTAAACTTATGAGGAAATAGCATTTAATTAAAATGATTATTTCATTGATATAAATATGAGAAGGAATACTAGTCATTTTCAGCTGTGATCAACTTAAACTAATAATCTACATATTATCATAATACATTAGATAGATATTTAGCATGTATATCCATAGTTGATTCATTGTGATCAGTGTAGTCTGTGGGCAAGGAAGTATGGGAGATTAGTTACAGGTCTAAATGATAAGAAAGTTATGAAATGTGAACAAGTCTATCAACTACGAGTTTCTTATTGCAGAACAAAACTTGTTACAGCATTAAAACAATTCAAAAGTAAGCAAGATGACAAAACACAGTGAAAACTCAGCTTTTTATTTAACCTCTGGAAATAAATTTTACCAAAAAGTAAAAATAAAAATACATTTTTTCTCATGTGTTGATTTATTTCCTCAAGGTTTGCTATTCTTCTATAATTGTGATTAAAATCAATATCAACGCGGGGCATCTGGGTGGTTCAGTCAGTTGAGCATCCGACTTCGGCTCAGGTCATGATCTCCAGTCCATGAGTTCAAGCCCCGCGTTAGGGTTTGTGCTGACAGCTCGGAGCCTGGAGCCTGCTTCAGATTCTGTGTCTCCTTCTCTCTCTGCCCCTCCCCTGCTCACTCTCTGTTTCTCTCTGTATCTCTCTCAAAAAACTAAATATTAAAAAAATTTTAAATCAATATTAACTGTATATAATCTAAAACCAGACATTACATCTGGCTATTTAATATCTCAATCAGCATTACAATCACTGAGAATATCTCAAAATTGAAGCGGATTTTAAAAGGCTATTCTAATGAAAATAACACACAATTTCTAACTAGATTCCTCCCTAATGAAATATACATATATTGCTACATACCTAAGTTACTTAAAATGTACCATATGCCTCATCTTTGTTTGTCTCAATTTAATATCAAGCTTTCTATTATAAAACTTCCACATATTTATATAACAAAGACAAATTGTGGCCTGTTAACTCTTTCTTTTTTTAATGTTTTTATTCTTTTATGAAGGAGAGAGAGAGAGACAGAGCATGAGCGGGAGAGGAGCAGAGAGAGAGGGAGACACAAAATTCAAAGCAGGCTCCAGGCTCTAAGCTGTGAGCATGGGGCTCGACGTGGGGCTCGA
Source organism: Felis catus (assembly GCF_018350175.1). Classification (NCBI taxonomy): domain Eukaryota; kingdom Metazoa; phylum Chordata; class Mammalia; order Carnivora; family Felidae; genus Felis; species Felis catus. Next base: position 26,455,585 of record NC_058378.1, on the reverse strand, counting down.
CGTGGGGCTCGAACCCACAAACCATGAGATCATGACCTGAGCCTGAGTCAGTCGCTCAACCGACTGAGCCACCCTGGCGCCCCCTGTTAACTCTTTTTTATAGGAGGCCTTTAGGATCTTCAAAGGCAATACATTTTGTTTTCTCAAAATTCAGTATACCAAAGTTTAAAATAAAAATACACAAACATGTGAACACACACACACACACACACACACAATCTACTAGATCTTTGCCAGCTGTACCCTCTGAAACTCAAGTTTCTAATGTCAGCAAAATCCCCTATATCCTCAAATTCTTCTGCGAATATTTCCTTAACCTCTTAACCCAAATCAAACTAAAAGTTGTTTCCTATAGTTTTCTCCGGTAGCTGAAGCATTTTCTCCCACACTTAAGAATAGCACTGGACCTTGCGGTTGGTTAGTGTAGTACTTGATTTCCCTTTATTACACCCCAGACCATTTCTCTCTATCCACTGTTGATACATAATATAAAGCAAAACAACACCAAAAATAGTGTATAAACTCAAGCAATGAGCTAGGGTTCCCAGAACTATTCCCTTGATTCCTAGAATGTTTAGCTTTTGACTCATCCCATTTTTTCCAGTCTGTCTACATTTATCATATTTCTTGGTCACTTCAACATACCCAGACATGGTTCAGTCTCTCACTTTGTGACTCCCTCAATGATCTTTATCTCCCCACTTTTTAGCAAGACATTCCCATGACAAGTACTAGTATTTGTCAGTACTCATAATTACACTTTCAATATAACCTCATTTTTTTTAAAGTTTTATTTAAATTCCACACATTAGTTAACACACAGTATAATATTAATGTCAGGTGTACAATGTATTGATTTGACACTTCCATACATCACCCGGTGCTCATCACAACAAATGCACTCCTCAATCTCCATCAACTATTTCACCCATCCCCCACCCACCTCCCTTCCAGTAACCATCACTTTCAATGTAACCTCATTTTTAAGTGCCCAACTCACTGATTACCAGTTCCTGTTTTCTGTCCAGATTCCAACAATGTTTCCAGCTAACTGGCACCTGAGATTCATTTATCTTTTCCTTACCACTCTCACCTCCTTCCATATCCAGTTTACAACCATGGTCCACTGTGTTCATTAGGATAATCACTTCCTTTCATGTCACTCCTCGTTTGCTTTTCTCCCTCTTCTTTGTACCTCAGGTCCGGTTAAACTCAACAATTTTGCTTCATAGTTGTGCTCCTTCAGTTGAGTATTGAAGAAAAACTCACAACTTATTCAACTGGCCTCAACTTAACTTAATCATCCCTAACTTTGGGTGGACCCTGAGTGTCATCAGTCTTACTGCTTTTCCATAGTCCGATAACTTTACCATATCAGAGATAAATTAGAGACTCCTATGCCAAAATTTTTAATCTCATCTCAAACTTTGATGTATCTTCCACCCTCCACATTCTCAGCTGATACTTGAGTCATCTATTTCCTTGTCTCTCACAGAAAACAGACACAATCTAGAGAATGTCCACATGGTCCCACCAATATTTTTACTGATTTAACTGCTTTATGCTGGGCCTTCCCTCCCCTTGCTGTAGATGAACTGTCTTACTATTGTCTAAAGCCACTTTTCAAAGTGGAACATATATCTTCTCATTTCCTCATGCTTATTATTCTATCTATTCTCCTTCTCTCCTACATGATTAGTTTGTCCCTCCCCATGATCATTCCCATAAGAATACAAAGATAGGAAAAAAGGACAAATGTCAAATCGTGGAGGCAAGGTATTGTATATATATTTTTTCTTTTTTAGTTTATCTATTTTAGAGTGAGCTTGAGCAAGGGAGGGACATAGAGAGAGAGGGAGAGAGAGCATCCGAAGCAGGCTCTGCACTGTCATTGCAGAGCCCAACACGGGCCTCCATCACATGAAGCTCAGTTCATGACCTGAGCCAAAACCAAGAGTCTGACAGTCAACTAACTAAGTCACCTAGGTGCCCCTGTATAATATGCTTTTAAGACCTTCTGTAAGTCCACCCACTGGAAAGACTGTCCAAAAAAAAGAATTCATATAATGAAGGAGCTGCTAAGGTTTTGATTAGGTCAGACAATTAACTTAATTTGTTTCATTTCTTCTTTTTCCTCAGGCATTTCTTCTCCCAAATGAATTATTTGACTACTGTTTAGAGCTATGGTTTAGTTTAGCTTTTGTTTTAATACACAGTGGATAATTTACCTTTGCAGATGCTTTTTTATTCCTTCAGAAATTACAGTTACTTCATTATTAATGTCTATATTTCATCAAAAATTAAAAATTATTTTATCTAAGGTTTAATCAATATATTTAAAGTATAACATATATCTTGCCTACTTAATGTCACATAGCAGATGATTACTACAACAGAAAACTGCCAGAAAATTAACTTTGAACCAGAGATAAGCTGAAGGGCTAAACTTATGTTTTTTCAATAAAATACATACTATTTGATGCTTAAGAATCATATTATGGAATAATTGTAGAAGTTTGAATTAAGACTATGTATTTGATAATGATAGTGAATGTTAAATTTCCTGAAGCGTCATACTTTATTATACTTATGTGGGAGAATTTCTTTGTTCTTAGGAGAATGAACTCTGAAACAGTTCAGGAAAAAAAAAAAAAAGATCTTTGAATCAATTATTGTAAAATGTTAGTAACATATGGGGTATTTATTGTATTATTCATACAGAGTTCATATAAATTTTCAGTTTTTTTAAATGTTTATTTTGAAAGTGTGTGTGTATGTGTGCAAGCAGGGAGGGGCAAAAAGAAAGGGAGAGAGAGAATCTCAAGTGGCCTTTGTGCAGTCGGCACAGAGCCTGATGCAGGGCTCAGACCCAGAGGCTGAGAGATTGTGACCTAAGCTGAAACCAAGAGTGGGGACACTTAACCGACTGAGCTACCCAGGAGCCCTGAACTTGGAAATCTTCAAAATAAAAATTGGGAGGAGCACAATAAAACTAAAGAACCCCCCAAATTTTGGGATTTCATTTTAGTGTATGTCTTTAAAAAAATAAAAAGACTCCATCTATGCCTACAGTAAGGCAGTATCAGGTTTATCCAAATGGTTTTTGTATTTATGTTCAAGAAAATCTTAGTAATCCGGTGATCGACGTAATAAGATTTTATTTACCCTTACACCATTGCACACGCTCCCTATATCTATTTAATGACCAGAATTAGATTGTAGTAATGCCGATCATTACTGTTTATATCTTTGAATACCCACCTGTTTCTTTACCCTAGCCGCTTCCTAGAGGTGTTTCTCAGAACACATTTTCCAAACCTTTACTGCCTGCTTCCTAAATCTGGTGTGCATGTGTATGAAGTCTCATTTCTGGCTGTGTGACTATGTTGTGTTTCTTTATTTTTTATTATCAAAACTATTTGCTATACGTCTGAAAACATGACAAAAACCCCTATTTCTTATAAAAACTTTGCTTATGGTATTTTTTTTACACATTAAGTATATTTAGATTCAGATTTTGAAATTTAAATAATTATTGTAGGAAATTCTTTTTGTCCCAAACAATAATTTCCTCCTCCTTTTAGGAGAAGTGGAGAGCACTTAAGAATTGTATATATTGTATATGCAGGTTAGCTCAATGTCTGATTTTTGACAGTTTTATTGAGATAAATTCACGTAGCTATACAATTCAGCGGTTTTCAGTATACTCCAGAGTTGTGCAACTATTGCCACAATATTAACTTTAGAATATTGTCATCATCCTAAAATGCGATCCGCACCCAGTAGCACTGCCTCCTCAAGACCATTTTTTCTCCCTCTAAACTCACTTCATTGCTCTAGGCCACCACGAATTGCTTTCACTTAGCATAAAATTTTCAAGGTTTATCTATATTGTAGCGCGTTTCAGTACTCTATTTTTTTTTCATGGTTGACGAATATTACACTGTGTTTATTCATGTATCAGTTGTTGGACATTCGGGTTGTTTGAACTTTGGGGCTATTGTGAATAATTTGACTAAGAACCTTTGTGTACAGGATGTGATGTGACCATATATTTTCATTTCTTCTGGGAATGTAATTTCCGTTTTGTGTGATATCTCTTTGACATTTTGAGGAACAGTCAACTCTTCTCGCAGGTATAATATATTTTCACAAGAGTGATCATATAAACTGTAATTACATAATTAATAAATGAATTCTTGAAAAGGGGTGTCCTCAAGGGTAGGGACTTGGACTTACTCAGATTTATTCCCAGCAATGATTTTGTGTATTAGCTATAATTGCAATTATAACCTTAAAATATTTTTTGGCTCAAACCAATCATTGTATGTTTTGGGGGGTCAATATTTTCTTCCAGTTATTGACTTCTAGAAAGCATCTCAGAGTCTCATATTATTTTTAGCCAAGCAGCTAATTGGCTAGAATCTTTAAATTATTATTTTTAAAACATCAGTCAATTTGACTTTTTTTCATGTAGTAGATAAATTTTGACTGAGTTATAGACACAGATAAATTAAGAGTGTTCATATTATTAAAAACATTAGAAAGAGTTTTGCTCTCAAATTAGCCTTTTTTGTGCATGGAAAACGCACTAGCCTCTGTTTAGCCTTGAGGGGTACATGTGTTTCTTAATAATCACAAGGAGATTAATTTTCTATGTTATGCTCTTAAGCATTATCCTTTTAAATTATGTCTTATGTGATGTATTCAAATAAAATGTGATCAAATAGAAGCCTTGGAATTAAGAATTTTAAATATCTCTTTCTCCTTCCCAAGTAACAAAGTGGCTAGAAGTACAAGTCTCTGTATTAATTTGCAAATGAACAAGGACTTTGGAGTTATTTCTACACTAGTCCCAGGCTGCTGTTGTATTAATTATTAGATAGATTAACTACACACTGAGCTGGCACTTCTCATTAAACAGCTGCTAAAACATGAGGGATGAACAATGCCTTGTGCTTTAGCTTCAGATGCATGCACCCTGAGGCTATTTAATATGCCTTAATAAGCTACTGTTTTCCATGCAGATAAATTTCACTTAGTTGGAGAGCGTTCTGAGATACCATAGGTCGGGAATTTTCAATGTCTGTCCTCAACTCTCAAATAACAAAAATGTAAAATATTCATACCTGTTTAACTTTCTGTATTCATAATGAAATATTTCATTTTACTTTATTTTTGTTTTTTAATGTTTTATTTATTTTTGAGAGACAGAGAAAAATAGAGCGCAAGCAGGAGAGGGACAGGGAGAGAGGGAGACACAATCAGAAGCAGGCTCCGGGCTCTGAGTTGTCAGCACAGAGCCTGATGCAGGGCTCAGACACCCGGGCCACCAGATCATGTCTTGAGCCGAAGTCGGAAGCTTAACTGACTGAGCCACCCAGGAGCCCCTAAAATATTTTAATTACATTAAAGCAGTAAAGAATATAAATACACAATGATATCAAAAAACAATAAGGGGGTTCCTAACAGGCTCGGTCAGTAGAGCATGCGACTCTTTTTTTTTTTTTTAATGTTTATTCATCTTTTGACAGAGAGAGACAGAGCGTGAGTAGGGGAGAGGCAGAGAGAGAGGGATACTCAGAATCTGAAACAAGATCCAGGCTCTGAACTGACAGCACAGAGCCTGACGTGGGGCTTGAACCCACGGACCGTGAGGTCATGAGTCACCCAGGTGCCCTGAGCATGCAACTCTTGATCTATGGGTTGTGAGTTTGGGCCCAACACTGTGTGTAGAGATTACATTTAAAAAATAAAGATAACTGGTTAAGCTTAAATAAGGTCATAAAGATGGGTCCCTGAGCTGGGGGTATTAGTGTCCTTATGTGAAGCAACATTAGAGTGTCATCCCTCCCTCTCTCTTTTTCTTTCTTTCTCCACATGGATGTAATGTAAAAAGACCATGTGAGGACAGAACAAGAAGGAAGCCATCTGCAAGCCAGAAAGAGAGCTCTTCTCAGAAACTAAATCAGCTGGAATCTTAATCTTGGACTTATGGTCTCCAGACCTGGGATAAAATATATATTTAGTCATTGCAGTCCATGGAAACTAACACACAAAGAAAGATGAAGAACCTCCATAGAGTCAGTATGAGATGATCAGAGAAAATGTGATAAAAACAACATATACTTTTCATTTAAAGCATATTTTCTGTTCCATAGAGCACTCTTTCCTTGAGATTTAGAGTTATGTATTTAAAATACTGCTGAATATATATAGTTAAACTCCCATAGGAGCCTCAGTCTTTTCTGATCTAATTCTAAAATTGTTTCCTCCTCCCCCAAATCAACCCTTTTCCCATTTCGTTTTTATCAGAATTCATGGAATCATTATGGTCCCACTCACCTTGCTCTTTCTTCCTTTCCATTCTTCTTCATTCATTCAGCTCATCAATTTTGCCAGCTAAATACGTTTTACATCTGCCTTCCCCCATGATGAGCACTTTATAACGACTCCTTAAATGATCAACTATAGTTGATACTGGATACTTACAAAAGAAAATGTGAAATGTATAGCTTGAGGGTACATTTTACTTACTCTTCTGCTTAATTTGTATGAATTTATAAGCAAAGAGATGCCTACATGATAAAGGAAAAGGCAGAAACACAAAGTCATGCTTTCCAGGCAGAGATAATCTGGATGCTGAGCATTTCCTACCACTTACAGTAGTATTCTGGAAATTCATGAATGAAATGCATTTTGGCTTGTGATAATTATAACCACTGTCAGCATACAATCATTTTAATAATTTCTATTATGCAGATAATTGGTTTGTGCCGCTAACTACAGCCCTGTAGGTCTATTCTCCCTCTTGTAATATAGTAGCTGGAAAAAGTTAGGAGGACATTTTATGCTTATGGGTTTATTTTTCTTTCATGCAAAACTGGTTGATAATTGTGACATTTCAACCAAGGACTTATTATCATCTCATTAGTCCTAAGTCTCTAAATAATTAAACAAACAAGTATTAAGTTTCCCAGAAGGTCACCAGCTCTATTTACATTCCAAACTTTATGAGATCCACAGATTATTGGAGCTAGTTCTAAATCAATATATTTCATACGCAAAACAGATATGTTAGACTATTTTAATGTTCTATCTACTTATCTACCTATCTAAGGAATAGCTAATTGACACAAATTACCAAAACTCACACAAGAAGAAATAGATAATATGAATAGGCCTATATCCGTCAAAAAATTGAATCAATAATAAATAACTTCCAGAAGAAATAATACAAATTTTTCAAAAATTTCTCCAAAGAACACAAGCAAAGTGAGACTTCATAATTCATTCTATGAGGCCAGCATTACCTTCTTACCAAAACCAGAGAGAGCCACTAAATAAAACTATAGAACAATATCTCTTATAAAAATCAAGGTAAATATCTTCAAGCAAGTATTAGCAACTAAAGCACAAAAATATACAGAAAAAAATATTCACTGTAGCCACTTGAGATGTATTCCAACTATGTTAAAGCTGGTACAACATTTGAAAATCAATTAATGTAACCCTCCAGGCCACTAGGCAGAAAAAGATAAATTGCATGATCATATCAATAGGTACAGAAAAAAACATTTTTTTTTAAATCTCACACCTGTTCATGATAAAAACTCTCAGCGAACTAGGAATAAGCGGAAAAGTTACTCAACTTGATAAAGTTATCTACAAAATCTACAAAAACCCCTGTAGCTACTATCATACTCAATGATGGGGAACTGGATGCTTTCTGCCTGAAATACAGAACAAATCAGGGATGTCCCCTTCCATCATTCTTATTCAACATTGTAATGAAGGAGTTCTAGCTATTGCATTAAGGCAATAAAAAGAAATAAAAGATGCACAGATTTGGAAGGAAGAAATAAAGCTGTCTTTGGTTGCGGATGACATGATTATTTGTGTAGAAAATTCCGGAGAATTCATAATAGTTTTCAGGCTATGAAGTCAGTATAAAAAGTGAAGTGCTTTCCTACAAGACAACAATGAACAATTGGCATTTGGAATTAAAAGTACACTACCATTTATTATAGCACCATAGAATGAAGGAAGGCAGTCTGAAAAGGCCATATGATTTCAATTATCCAACAATTTAGAAAAAGGCATAATGATAAAGTTAGTAAAAGAGACAGTGGTTGCTGGAGGTTTAGAGGGAGGGTGGGAAAGTTGAATAGGTGAGTCACAGAAACTTGGGGGACATGAAGCTAATCTTTATGATACTGTAATGATGTGTACATTGCATTCTGCTTTGGGTGCAGCTCATAGCATTTTACCGTACAAAGAATCAAAGTTAATGTATGATCATTTAAAAAAGAATTGTTTAGGATTTCGAGGAATTCCAGGAAGGACACGGACCATAGTCTGTGACAATTTAACTATATTACAAAAGCATAAAGTATCATTAGTGAAGGAGGTGGGTATAAAAGGTGCTGACCAAGTAATTTCCATAGGCAGTGGAATCCTTAAGATTAAACTGAAGACACTGCACATACCTTTTGTGAGGTTGATAAAGTTTAGTTTTTTCCTATGGAGGTATGAGTTGAACAATTCTGATACCACTTACTCCAAATGTATACTGGAATTATACAAGCAAGTAAATAGATAATGGAGGGTAGGTGCTATTAGCAAGGGAGTTTCCATAAACAAGGGAAGGAATCTAGCATGATCCGTGTGGTAATGGATTAAAGTTGATGACATCAATATAAACTTCTATTTAGCTTAATACACGTAAAGACGTTACATATAGAAACACCTATACATATATGTTAATATACACAGATAATTTAAAAGTGATACTACACTCTCCAGGAGGAGTGACATAACTCCCCAAGACTTAAATGTGAACTGCGTGTAATTACTTCCTTCCAAAAAGTATAGTATGGAAAGGGGGAAAGAGAGTAACTTTAAAGTGTAGAAATCTGACAAACGGTACCCATCCGGATAATCAAGGCCAATAAAAATAGTGATATTTTGGGGCGCCTGGGTGGCGCAGTCGGTTAAGTGTCCGACTTCAGCCAGGTCACGATCTCGCGGTCTGTGAGTTCAAGCCCCGCGTCGGGCTCTGGGCTGATGGCTCAGAGCCTGGAGCCTGTTTCTGATTCTGTGTCTCCCTCTCTCTCTGCCCCTCCCCCGTTCATGCTCTGTCTCTCTCTGTCCCAAAAATAAATAAATGTTGAAAAAAAAAAAAAATTTTTAAAAAAATAGTGATATTCTGTGTCAATAGTAGGTATGCTTGATATGAACCAATGAAAATGACCCCTAACTCTGTGGTCTTCCTCCTGAAAACCTATAATCCCAATCTAATCGTAAAGAAAACATCAGACTTATTTCAGTAGAGAGCCATCCTTAAAATAAGTGACTAGAATACATAAAAAATATCAAGGTCATCAAAAACAAGGAAAGTCTGAGAAACCGTTGTACCCAACAGGAGTGTAAGGAGACCTGAGAACTAAATGCATTGTGCTGTCCTGGATGGAGTCTGGACACAAGACAGTAGGTGGGAACTAAATAAATCTGAATATCAGAAGACTTTAGCTTTTCAGAAAAGTCAGTTGTACTACATTATAAATTGTTTGAATAAAATGTGATCTTGAGACGCAATATTCAGCCTTAAAACGTATGTTTTCTATAATCATCATCAAATATATTTATTTATCTGACTGTAAAAGAAAGTTTGGTGTTGATGAAGAGACAGAGTTTTAGCCTTCAGTGAACTCATACTAGTTTTATTGCCATTAAAATATATTTTACTGACATACATGTACAAGAATTATACATCATGAAAGTTATTGAATATCTGTGATGAATCTTATATACATATATGCAAATAAACACACTCTATGCATCAAGTCCTTCATACATACATATATAGGTACATGTGTGTATGGAGAGAGAGAGAGAGAGGGAGGGTTATAGTATGCAAATTCCTACCTGCCTCAATGCAGTAGGCATTAGTATTTCTATATCCTAGAGAGATATGGAATCACCCAATATTATTACTAGTGTTTGCTAAAGCCTGGACTTGTACACAAGCATGATGATTTCCAAAATATAAAATATAATCTTAATTCTAGAGTTTACGAGGAAAGCATCAACATCCAGATCTTCTATCAGCTTCTTGAACTTGATAGAGTTTCAGATGTACTGCTGAGTAAATGCTCAAAATAAGGTAAATTTAATAATATATTTTCTCTGAACACATTACCTATAACTCTGCTGTCTAGAGTTTTTCAGGGTGTCTAAAAAAACCTCTATTCATCATGCCTAACTTAGTCTTAGACTTATTGCAGTAAGGGAGAAAACCACCTTGACAAAGTCTTAGGTAGTGTCTCAGTGCGGAAAAATAAAGAATAGATTTATAGAATTTTAGGAAATGTGTTAGGTGCTTTTAAGGCAGATTTTATAAAGTAGTAAACTGGTTGGGGTTGGACAGAGTTTATGACAATAATGGGTTTGAACTGGTTGACAGGGAAAGTCAAAGGTCTTTAAGCAGGTCTTTATTAGCAGGTTTTAATCTTGATAAGTAATATATTTACGTTGTTTGCAGTTTTAACTTTCAGGACGGGTACTTCCTAGAGCAGGCAGCTGGGTTATTGTTTGCCCTAAATGTAGTTTAATATAGGGACAGGCAAGTACACAGTGATGGAAATTATGATGGTTCTATATCTTGCCATAGTTATAGCCATTCTCTTCCCTTTTCAACTGCAAGAGAGCAAAACAAAACAAAATAATGTGACTGGGGAAATAGTTTGTTTGGACATATACATGGGGTAAATGCAAGAATTATAGGAAGGGTTAAAAGGTTAATTTTTCACCTAATATTTTATGATACAAATTTGGAATATATAGAAAACTTAAAAAAATTTACAATGAAAATCCATTTGCCTGCCATGTGTATTTCATAATGAACATTTGACCATAGTTGCTTCTAACCCTATGTCCATAAGCCCACTACCCATGCATCATTCCATTTTGCATTTTGTTCTATTTTTTATTCTTTTTAAAGTAAGTTGTAGACATAATGATGACATTTTGAAAAGTCTTTTAAGTTTATCTTTGCAATGTCAGTGTGGAAAATTAATTAGAAATACAAAATAGGAATTCTGTTTAAGAATCAAGGGGTCATACAAGAATCAAGGGGTCATGCATGGGAGAACGCAAAAAGTAAATTCTGGAACTGAGATGAGGAAATCGGCAAGAGGTTTCCCGTGGTCCCTAATGCACACGGCCTAAGAATCTGTCTTGGCCTAGATAACAAAAAATGTAATATGTACACATCAAAGATCTTTCAGGAAGAAGGTTGAGAGCATTAATAAAATAAACACTAATTATACTATAATATTTTAATAGCTGTTATCCTTAGAAACACAATGTGTGCAAGACCTTTTAAACGTATTTCCCCTTTAATACTCCAAGACACCTTTATAAGTATGTATTATTATCCATATTTCATATAGGAGAAGACTGATGTTTAAATATTTAATCATATCCTCAAGGTAACAGAACTAGAAAAGATTGAGTTGAGAATCAGACCCAAATCATAGGTCTGTTTTAGACATGTGCCATAGCTTCTTTCTTTTACTAATCAAGAAAGAAGAGTTGGGGGAAATACAAACTATAGTTTAAAAATTCCATAATATGTATAGATTTCTTTGGAAATGTATTATTTTTAAAAACCACCCTCCTTCCCACATACATTGAACCAAAGTTGCTTGTGTGTAATTTCTATTTATATCTTCCTGCTTCTGTTTTTCTTCTTAAAATAAATTTTACTCCCAGTATTTCTTACACTGTAGAGTGCATTCTCTCTCTTATCTAAATGTCAATGGTTTCCTAGGTTACAGTTAATTCTGTTTAAGTACCACAACACTGTAATTAAAACTTCAATTATCTGTATTTGCAGCCTCATTGGTTCAGTTAGATAATGTTGTCTATACTAAATGACAAATGTCTATGTTCGTATGACCTATATAGTCAGAACTAGTAACATAACCTTGAATATAGTTTCAGAGATGTATGGATGGGCGGCATATTTAGTGATATTCTAAATTGATTGTTTCTGAAATCTTCAGTTGGAATACTCATACTCAGTCAAATAAAGCACTCTTCCTTTATGAAAATGTTGATTCTTTGTATCTTTAAATTTATGGAAGGGTTGAAGGCTTTAAAATTATGGCATAAAATCTCCACAAAACCATCTAAAATTTCATTCTAGTCTATGCCTGTGATCATTTCTTATGCCTTCTTGACAAAAGTCTATGAATGTAGCCTATTATTTGCTTCTGTTTTTGTTACAGCATTCATTATTCTAGAGCTACTAATCATTAATTTCTACATATACAGCTAATTAGAGCAGAATAAATTTGGAAAATATAATTTTGCAATTAAAACTGGGCATTGACATGTCTACATTTTAAAATCTCAAACATTTTTTTAAAATTTTAAAACAAAGGTAATGCTTCTGATAATATTCATCTCTAGTCGTATTTATTTTGGATCAATGTTTATTTAGGTCTCTAAAGAGATTGTTTAATAATTATATATAAAATGTTGCAAATGCTTAATTGGTGCTAACAGCATTTCCACCTTTTGACTCTTGAGGGTAGGAATGCCTTACTTTACTCCTTTCATTTTTATCCCTCTTCTCTTTCTGTACGAAAGCAATTTTAATTGTAAAAGGCAGACTAGACTTATTAAAGAATGTTTAATGTTTATTTTTGAGAGAGAGAAAGAGAGAGCTCACAAGCGAGGGAGGGGCAGAGAGAAAGGGAGACACAGAATCCGAAGCAGGCTCCAGGCTCTGAGCTGTCAGCACACAACCCAACACGGGGCTCGAACCCTCAAACCGTGAGATCATGATCTGAGCTGAAGTCGGACGGCTAATCAACTGAGCCACATAGGCACCCCTAAAGGGCAGACTTTTTTAGTAGACAGTTGCTTTTGTAGTTTAAATTGAATAGTTAGGATAAATGAGTATGCAACTAAACAGAATCTTTACGATAATGCTTTAAAATTCCATATTGTATGTTTTAATTTATTAGCGCAATAAATCTTCAGTAGGAACCACGAAGTATTAGGTGCAATGTCATGTGCTTAGCACAACTGTATCCAAGATGAACAAGGTCTGTGTCATAATGTTACTTGCCTTACAGTGAAGGAAAACAAGTAAAAGCAAACACATAAGCATATTAGAGTGTATACAGAATTCTCCAATGAAAAATAAAGAAATAAAGTAAGACGCTGGCATTGAGACCAGCAGGAAGAATGTTAGATTGTACGTTTGAGACTGGCTTCACCAAGGTGACGTTTAGATTAAGGTCTGAGAGGTAATTAGGAGTCATGAATCAAAACTGGGAAAGGGAAAGGACCCTCATAGCTACTAGCAACTAACAGAAAGTTTAGAGAACAGGTAGATAGCAGTTACAGGGGTAAAAGTTATGAGAGATGATGCATCTTTTTTTTTTTTTTTTTTTGGTCAGGATATTTGCTTAAAAAAATTAACACTTCACTTTTAAATAAAAACAATATTTTAGAGAAGTTTTAGGTTTACAACAAAATTAAGAGGGAAGTACATAAATTTCCCACACACCCTCTGCCCCCACACATGCACAGTCTCCCCCATCATCTGCTTCTCCCATCACAGGGTACATTTGTTACCAATGACTGACATGTCATCATAACCCAAAGTCCATAGTCTACCTTGGGTTTCCTCTTGGTGTTGTACATTCTGTAGGTTTGGACAAATGTATAAGAACATGAATCCATCATTGTAATATATTATAGAGTATAGGCTTCACTGCCTCTGTGATCTGCCTACCACCCCATCCCTGACAACCACTGATTTTTTACTGTTCCCTAGTTTTGCCTTTTCCAGATTGTTATTCAGTGGAACCACACATATGTAGCCTTTTCAGATTGGACTCTTTCACTTAATAATATGTGTTAAAAGTTCCTCCAGGTCTGTTCATGGCTTGATAGCTCATTTGTGTTCAGGGCTGGATAATATTCCATTGTCGGAATGGACCACCATTTACCCATTCTCCTACTGAAGGTCATCTTGGTTACTTCCAAATGTGGCCGATTATGAACAAAGCTGCTACATACATCTGTGTGCAGGCTTTTGTGTGGACACAAGTTTTCAGCTCCTTTGTACAAATGCCAAGGAGTTCAAATTCTGGGTCATATAGTAAGAGTGTGTTTAGTCCTTTAAGAAACTAACAAACTGTCTTCCAAAGTAGAGAAGTGGTCAGGAACCATATGATCAGGCTTGGTAAGCACCATTGTTTAATGTTTGTAAACAATTAAAGTGCAATGTGAAGCCATCTTTGCACACATGCACACATACACACAGAATTCATGTAATTCTATAGTAAGATCTTTTCCTGACTCACAATTATCATTTACGAGTTAGTGAATTGTTGTTTTTCTGTTCAGGTCATGGAAATGTTGAAAGAAGAGAGAGGTAAGAACAAACGTGACCAAGAAGAGTGATGGCTGGAAAATAGAATTTCTCCACTTTGAAATTCCATCCCTGGTGGAGAGACCTAATAATATTCTGTAACATAAGATCACCCTGAGTGTAGCTCCCATAGCTACAAGCAGAAGAGGAAATTTACATTTAAAAATAAATATAAGTTGCACCCTTGCAATACCATGGGGCGATAAGCCATGGGGTGATGAACCGACTAAGACTTTCTTGCCAATGCTCTTTCTCTTCCAATTTTTCCACAGGATAGATTACCTTTGAGAATTCTCCTAAGTTAGTGATGCTGAACGGTGTAGCTGGTTCCTAACCACTTTTTTTTTTTCTCTCCCCTAAGGAGGTGAAATAGAATGGTGGAAGAGAATGGCATTAGGAAATCTAAAGAAAAATCCCTAGCTTAATAGTTGCTCTTCATTTTAATCTTTTTTTAATTCACCATTTTTTAAAAACTTTTTGAGACTTAAAATACATATTTGGCTAAGTTGTTTTGAAAATCATTTGAGGGTTCCTGGGTGGCTCAGTCAGTTAAGTATTCCACTTAGGCTCAGGCCATGATCCCATGGTTTGTGATTTAGAGCTCCACGTAGGGCTGTGTGCTGACAGCTCAGAGCCTGGAGCCTGATTCAGATTCTGTGTCTCCCTCTCTCTCTGTCCCTCCCTGGCTCACACTCTTTCTCTCTCCCCAAAATAAATAAACATTAAAAAACATCATTTGAAATTATTAGGATTCCAAAACTTATTTACCTCATCTTCTTATCCTTTCACTCTTGTAAGAGTCTCCTAACATGTTTTGAGTTTGTGTGTGGGAAGAAAGGAAGGAAGAAAGGAAGGAAGAAAAGAAGAAGGAAGGAAGGAAGGGAAGAAGGAAGCAAAGAAGGAGAAAAGGAAATTTTCACATATATGTGCACACATGTATAAATTAGAAGTTACATAGATGGTTCCCGAGAGCTAGATATAGACTATACATCAGAATATATTATAAATTATGTATTATGTTGGTATAAAATAGATTTTTCTTTCTCTTCTCACAAAATAAAGTTGTATTTTCCTGTTCAGGTGCGTGTACAATGAGTGTCCCATCTTGTACCTATTGTATCACGACAGGACAGAAGTACAGCATTCAATGATCTAATAAGAACCTTAGAAATTTCTGAATGTAAATACTACCTACTAAAAAAAAAGTATTCTTTATGGACATATATCCTCTAAAGATTAATACCTTAATCTTTTTAAAGTATTTTAAACAAACTGGCTCTGAGACTATACAATTGAAGAGAAATCCAACGAGACTTTTGTTCAATTTTTGACGTCAGTTTAATAAAGCTAATGAAAAAATTATAGGACTGAGCAGCACTAATGGATTAACACATGAATCATACATAGAATTACTAAAGTTGAGGAAAACATTTTGTATTTAGCATATCCTCAATGAGAAGTCAAAGACTCACTTTAGAAAATCGATCTTGATGTATTTCACTACCTAAAATATTATAGTAAAATTTTGGTGAAGCGTGTTTTATATAGTAGTTATTATAGTAGTTTATTATAGTAGTTAACTTTAAGGTTTTTTTTTTTCTTTAGTAGTTAAGAATTCTAGTTCTTGAATATAAAAGGTATGAGGATAGAATTCTAATTTTATTACTTCCTAAATGCAAACTTTAACAATTGTCTCTGTTCAGTTTTGTTATCTGCAAAATTGAGATGTTTTGACAAATAAATGTGGGTATCATTCAATATTAATAATAATTATTAATTATCAAAAGATCAAAATCCTAGAAATATATACCTATATAAATTGGAGATGATATAATAATACTAAAAACACATTGAAAATCTGTAATGTGATGTGTAAACATACATTATTTTCCTTTGAGGATTGAAAGCATTTCCAAATAAATAATATTTGAAACATATAAGAAAAACAAACTGTACCTTGTTAATTAAAGGTCTGAGGAGTAAAGCTCTGCTTATTTAAAATCAAAAAGCCTGTTAAGTTGGTAGCCAAATATAAGATAAATGATAAAGAAAATTTATGAGTTTTTTTCAATTTCAGTGGCAAGCAGATCCAGAATCTAATTGTTAAAATTTTACTTTATCCAGAATAAAAAAATATAATACTAGTAAAAAACCTAATAACATCTAAAAGAAAATATTATGCAAATTTATCAGAAACTAAAGTTGCCAACAAAAATGGAAATACAGTATGTATTACTAGAGAAGGTAATTTAATGTTGTAAAGATGCCAATTTCCTTTAATCTATCAATTTTCCATAATCTCAATGTAATATAAATATTTTTAAATAAAACTTGAAAGTACATGTTAATATGAAATTTAAAAAAATTGGAAAGAATCCAAGAGTACCCTGACAAAACATAACAAAAAGAGTTTTGCCCCATCAGGTGTTAATATCAATTATAAATCCCCTGAATTTATAAGACCAGACTTTTATATTATAAATCAGTCAGTGAATCTTCTTGTCTTTCTGTAATGCTTTCTGGTGAAATTGCTGTGATCAATCTCTTGGTTTATTAATTCTGCCTTTAGGTGAATCTAATATACTAAATACATTCTTTTTTTTAATTTCAACAAACATTTATCATTTATATAAGTCTCTGTGACTGCTCATTAAATTTCCTTTCATTAATACGATTATATCATTATTTGCTCATGTGAGATTACAAAAAATTCTTTATACATTTTTAACACGGTTATCTGTATCTAATCTAACATGTAATCTGTATCTAATCATTCAAACATGTGTAGTACTTTGGGGTTTAAATCTGTAGTTTTCATTTCTACAGGGTAGCTTACCATCAATTCTGCCTGGAAATCTTTGATATGAACAAGTTATTTTATCTCAATCTGTAGAATTCTCAATTGAGAAACTCTCAGAAATGAAACATTTCCTGATTTTTCTGGTAGAATACAGAAATAGTCATCAAATTGGAACCATGTCAGTCTCATTAAAGGTCTATGCTTATCTCTGAGTCTCAAGTATAGTTCTCTAAACTTATCGTAGGATCAGTGCAAGATATATCAATTGTAATGCTATAAATTGCCATCACCCATAAGGCCACACTGTCCCTCTCTGTGTCCCCCTTATTTGTGTGTGTGCAATGATAGCGATATCTCAACAAGAATGCCCTATTATATCTACTTGTTCTAATCAGGTTCCCTCACCTTATATAATTCTTCCCAGCATTAGGAGCAGATGTTTAAGTCTAAGTTTGATCCCCTCTTTCTTCAGGAAAAATGAGATACAGATATTTGTTCATTCTTTGTGGATTTTGGTCTCTTTAGGTTTTAATTTTTATGATTTTAATTTTTTTTATTAATGTAACTATTTCTCAATTTTTATTGTTGTTAGAGATTGATTTATATAGAATTTCTTCTTTGGAACACAGGTTTTTTAATTTCATGATCCTATATGGAATTATTTTTTGTAAATAACCTATGTTAGTTTAAGATATCTGTGTGTGATAGGTTAATAAATCTGGTTGATATTGTTTAAGAATCTAAGCGATTTTATGATTTATATTTAATATTGTTCATATTTTTACTTCATTGGGATATTAGAACTATAACTAATAAAACTGGGATGCCTGTGTGGCTCAGTTGGTTGAGCATCTGAACCTTGGTTTCAGCTCAAGTCATGACCTCACGGTTTGTGAGTTCGAGGCCCACGTTGGGCTCTATGCTGACAGTGCAGAGCCTGCTTGGGATCCTCTCTCTCCCTCTGTTTCTCCCTCTCTCTCTCTGCTTCTTCTCTCTCTCAAAATAATAAATAGTAATAAATAAACTTAAAAAAACTCCTATTTTGTATATTTAAAACTTTTACTCTATTCATCTTAATGTTAAGATAATTATTACAATAAATTTTTGAAATTATAAAGTATAGATTTTATCCTTTGTCATTATAAAATGTCAGTTTAATGCAATGATTCTTGGCTTCAGTTTTTATATTTATTTGTCACAAATTTGTTTTAGATATGTATCTATAAATTTTAGGTAGCAAGATATTTATGTCTGAACTGTAATATTTTTAATATAACAATTTACAACGCAATTTTTTAATTTATTTTTTTACAATGCAGTTACTTTAACATCTGCTTGTGTTGTGCATGATTTATTGAATATTGGTTTAATATCTTTATTTATAATAACTAGAAACAAATTAACCCATACAAACCAAAAATCTGGGTAGTTTGTTAATACATAAAAATTGAGAATCCAATACACAAAATGCACAAATGAAAACCCACACTGAGAAATGTTTAAAAAGAGAAAGCGTGTGTTGGAAAATCAGGAATCAGTCTTATTGCTTTTTTTGAAGACAATGTGCATTGGTCTCTGGATACTTTTAAGATTTTCTCTTTGTCCCTTATTTTCAACAATTTAACTGAGCAGTGCATAGGGGTGGTTGTCTTTGTATTTATTGGATTTTGCTAAGCTCTTGAATTTGTGAAAAATTTCTACTTTATGAAAGACACTGTTAAGAGAATGAAAAGCCAAACCACAACTTGGTAGAAAATATTTGCAAAGGGGCGCCTGGGTGGCGCAGTCGGTTAAGCGTCCGACTTCAGCCAGGTCATGATCTCGCGGTCCGTGAGTTCGAGCCCCGCGTCAGGCTCTGGGCTGATGGCTCGGAGCCTGGAGCCTGTTTCCGATTCTGTGTCTCCCTCTCTCTCTGCCCCTCCCCCGTTCATGCTCTGTCTCTCTCTGTCCCAAAAATAAATAAAAATGTAAAAAAAAAAAACAAAAAAAAAAAAAAGAAAATATTTGCAAAACACAAATCTGATAAAGTACTGGTATTCCAAATGTGCAAATAATTTGTAAGGTTAATGGTATAAGACCCAAACAAATATATGTATTTTTTGAGAGAACATAATTTATTTATTTAAATTCCAGTTAGTTAACATACAATGTAGTATTGGTTTCAGTAGAACCCAGTGAGGGGCCCTGGGTGGCTCAGTCGGTTAAGCATCTGACTCTTGATTTCTTCGACTGAGGTCAGGATCTCATAAGTTTGAGCCTGGCATAGAGTTCTGCTCTGACAGTGCAGAGCCTGCTTAGGATTCTGTCTCCCTCTCTCTCTGCCTATCTCCCACTTACCCTCTATCTCTCTCTCAAAAGAAATAAAAATAAACTAAAAAAAAAAAAGTAGAACCTAGTGATCCATCACTTAATAAAGCACCCAGTGCTCATCCCAACAAGTACCCTCCTTAATGCCCATCACTCATTTAGCCCATCCCCTACCCACCTCCCCTCCAGCCACCCTCCGTTTTTTCTCTGCATTTAAGAGCCTCTTATGGTTTGCCTCCCTCTCTTATTTACAATGTAATAATAGCTTTAAAGTGTCGAAAGACAGAAATCTCCAACTTATAATTCTTATTTGTCAAAAACAACCTTCAAAAGATGAAGGTAAAATACATCACTATAGTGTATACCTCAAACTAATAGAACACTATATGCTAACTATCCTGGAATTAAGATTTAAAAAAAAAAAATTTTAAAAGAGAAAGCATGGGGGCGACTGGGTGGCCCAGTCAGTTATGTGTTCGACTTTGGCTCAGGTCATGATATTGCAGTCTGGTCTGTGAGTTTGAGCCCCACATTGGGCTCTGTGCTGACAGCTCAGAGCCTGGAGCCTGTTTCAGATTCTGTGTCTCCCTCTCTCTCTTCCCCTCCCCTGCTCATGCTTTCTCAGTCTCTCAAAAATAAATAAATATATACAAAAAAAAAAAAAAGAGAAAGCATGAAATGGCATGCTGGAAATAAGATCACACATGTCAGCAAAATTCTTAAAAAAGGTTTAAATAATCATATTAACCTATTTTGCTTAAGTTAATTAAAATAAAATCTCATAGGTTTATTACAAGAGTACAGTTGTATCCAGTTACATAAAATATTTTCAAATTTATAAAGTTCTGTGCATATAAATAATTTTTACTGTTTCATTTCTTCTGTGTTTCATCTGATGGGCTAAATAACACATTCTTAGAATAGTTTACTAATGCATAAAATATTTTTTTCAGGATGATTATAGATGAAAATGTCACAATAAACAATGTTTCATAAGCATTTTTATAAGAACACTAATCTTATTTTGTGTCTCTTTATATTTAACTTAAATATTAAAATGCTATATATATATTTTTTGAACTGACAATAACCACTAAATTTCACTTCTATTTTAATTTTTACAGATATTTTTGGAATCTACAGTAAATTGTGCAAGTGTATCATGTAGATTTTTCATTTGTATTGGTAATGATATTATCAATTAATATCATCAGTAGTAACTACTAACAAGTTTTCTAAATCCCACTCAAAGCACAGCCTTAAAACAGATTTAATAATCCTTTTCCCCAAATATGTCAAGATCAAAGAAAAAGATGGAAGGATTTTTTAAAAATAACACTGGTAAATATTTACTGCTTTCTTGATCCTGAAGAATCCCTAAAAGAGCTAAAGAACTTATACAAAGCAAGCTACTAACAGGATTTTATTCGCTTCCCCTAATGTCTATTCTAAAAGCTGTTTATTTGCCCTTGCATTTTGGCATCTCAAGAGAGCCATTAAAGCATTTGAGGTAATCATAAACATTATTGACAGCCTATAACTGCTTTTGAAAATATTCATCCAAAATTACTGTAATAATCTTATTTGCATTATAATAGAGCTGCTTAAGCTCTCAGACTACTTAGAGGAGAGAAAAAATGTGTTGGATCCATTGTTGCTCCATAAATGGTATTTTATTTGATATTAATTTCATATCAAGGTAGAATATTTAAAGGATTTGTACAGAAAACTTGGTGAACACATACAGATTGAAACTCTGTGTGTAAAATCCACCATCTATATATCTGACAAAGCTTGAGTATAAGCAAGAAGAAAATCATTTTCTGTCTTTATCCATATGAAATATTCCTCATCCTGTCCCCTCTTCCCAAGCGTTCTATTTTTTTCTCACTTTTTTAGTGCAGATTTAATTTCTCTTCAACTGAGTTTATGTCATGCACACTTTATCCTCAATTAGACCCTTATTTCTCTTTCTGGTATTAATCATCTATAATTACTAGGTATTTGTGTATTTTATTTTATTAGATGGTACATGTCCTAGAGTGCATTTATTTGATAACTATCATAATAAAATTCTGTCCTCTAATTCCTATAAATATATGAATGACTAACACATCAAACTGTCATTTGATGCAATCAAGAAAGTATAATAAAGATAAAATATTCAAACATTCAAATTGCTACCAAAAAGAGTCAAATGTATACACAATGTTTTGGAGTCTCAAAAATACAGCATAGGCCTAAGCATTATAACTGAAAACCAAGGCCTCCAACACCATAGAATCTAAGATGATAGGGATGAGAAATACAAAGTCTACAGGTAGGTCACTAGCAGTAATGATGATAGGGGAGAACCCTGCTTGAATACATAGTTTCCCATACAAATATATGCCAACTATTGGGTAAACAGCCCATATATCAGGCATTGGTTATGTTTATATGCCCTTTTTAATTTGTAAGCTAGTACATGAATCTCTCAGGAAGTGTGTTCTGAGCTGGCATCTTAGCTGAGAAATTAATGAGTTATTCTACTTTTATAGTACAATGGCTGTCTCACATTTGATGGATTAAATCATTAAAAACTAAAGCAAACCAACTAGCCGAACAAGCAAAGACTGTGAATCCTGTGGTCATGAGCTCATTGCAATAACTTCTTTGCCGAAAGACCTGCCTGTCCTCAGAGAGGAATACAAAATGCTTAGAACCACTGAAACCCAAACACTTTGGGTTGGTAGAACTCCAAATTTCCACAAAGTTTATTTTCCACCTTCTGGAATGCAATGATCTTGGAATGCACATCTAGGTTACTTGAGAATTTTTGCTCAGGAAGTTCAATGTCCATGATGTCGGTAATCTAGAAGACCAGCATGATATTCTCCCCACTGTCAAGATGATCACGATTGCTGTCCGTATCATTGCTATTATCAGTTGTTAGAAATTTAAAAACTCAGAGTCCACCCTAGGACTACGAATCAGAGTCTTCATTTTAACATCTCCAAAGGATTTATATGTGCATCAAAATTTAGATGCATTCCACCACATGATGACAGACATCAGGAGAGTTAACAGCCTGGAGGCAAGGTAGTGAAAAAACACTGCTAAATTTACTAGGTAAAAGTGAATTGATTTGGTCCTACCCTACGGATGGGTGTTGAGAAAAGGCTTTGGAAAATTCATAGCCACTTACCAGATGCCAAAGACCGTGTTGCTCTGCTCTGGTAAAGATAAAATACCTGACAGAACGATCTGTGATTAAGTTTATGTTAGTCTGTAGTAATCTCCCCATTATCCATCTGGTTTTTGCAAAGGCCAGAAAAGTGAATCGCGTGGCAATATGATGGAGGTCACAACTACTGTGTATCAGGGTTTCTTAATGACCATGTTATCTGCCCATTACAATAATTATGTCCATCCTTCATCTTATGCATATGCTGCCACCTGGCCTCTTTTATTCCAGAATCACAAAATCACCACTCATGTGAATCACCACTTACCACTACTTATGGTAGCAACCAAACTATTGATCATGGTGAATGAAATATTCACCACTGGCCTTCTCAAACATGCCAGTGCTTCTTTCCTGTGCATTCTTCATTACCTCCTTTGAAGACATTCCCTTCCCTACCATTGGGAAGGGAACAATCAGATATTGGATACAGCCACTTACATAGTAAATTCATTCTAATGTGGACATCTCTCTAAGTCTCCTGATAGGATATTCTTGGTATATGTTAATTCAGTAAAGTTCCAACACATCATCTAATTTTCTGTATGTCATGTTCATGTCCAAGTTTCAAGGAGACATCCCAACAAACTAATAGGATGAATTCTAAGTGGCCCTGACGTATTGAGTTCTTTGTTATAATGGGCATTTCTACATCAATAATTTCTCCTATAAACAATCTTATATTTTGTTTCCTTTGGCCTAACGCCCAACCTACACACATTTATGTTCTGCCTGCAGGTATTTATTCTTAGAGTACAATTTTTCTAGTGTTAACTATTGCACAATCTAACTCTGTTTTTCGTGTTTTGTGTGTGTGTGTGTGTGTGTGTGTGTGTGTTTTGTCTGAAAGCCATGAATGTTAGTGAGGGAAGATCTTGAGAAAAATAATGGTTTTACAAAGTTTCTTGTAAGTTAGGGCAAGTTTTCAGGGGCTCGAAAGAAGTTCTATTTTGGTAAGATGTTAATCATTGCTTCTACTATCTAGAAGTGGTTTTCCAGGGTTAAACATTTCCAAGATGGTTAACTCAAATATTACCATACTTAGTTTGGGTGTAATGCTCTTTCAGTCCCAGGGATCTGAAATGGTAGACCTTCCAAAACTGCATGTTTAGCTTCTTTTTTAGCCCTATTACTTTTATAACCAGGTCCCAGGATTAATATTTAGCACAGTGTTCCTAGGGTTCAAAGATGGTAAGAGTCTCCTTTGAAAGTACTGAAAACAACATCTGCTTTCCATCGCATGCCTTAAGAGTTCATCTCTCGGGGCACTTGGGCAGCTTAGTTGGTTGAGTATCCAATTCCTGATTTTGGCTCAGGAGAGCCCCAAATGAAAACTTTAGTAATTGTGATGCCACGAAATGACTAGAATTATTCACATGTAATTTCTCCTCGGCACCGCTATTTCGCAGGTGGGCAAACCAACATCAAAATCAAGTCCCGAGGGTTTTCTTTTTGGTACCATTTTTAGACCTAGAGCCCTAGTCTGCATTTTTCCTAGAAAAGAAAAGCTTCAAGAAAAAATGACAGGTTAACACTTTACAAGGATGAGGGAGGGGACAACAATGGACGAGGCAGCATCTAATACAAAGGAGAACATTAAGGATCTAGCCAGATCCTCACAACCAACACAGCTGCTTGCTCAGTCTTGGTGGGATACATTCAGAGAAGGTATATGAAAGCAGTGTATCTTGGAATGATCCACTGTGGGTAAGGAATTATCTGCTGACCTTCTCCCACTGTTTTTCTCACATTGGACACATCCAAATGCTTCTCATAGGTGCCAATGTTCCTGTGATTTTGTGTTGCCAATTTAACCTTTATAAGACATTTTCCCAACAACTGAAACATCTATGCGTTTATGCCAAAGGACGGGTGCAATGGTGTTTCCTTATTAGTTGGCATCTGCACATGCTGGCGGCAGGTACAGCAGTGGAAATAGTAGGAACACACAGGCAGTAGGGCCATAGGAGTGGAGTGGGCTCTTCACAAGGCTCCATAGAGCTGCATGCTATATGTAGTATATACCATATATGTATACTATACATCATCTATTTTGCACATGTACAAGATGTTGGATAGGAAGTAATGAAAAGTGAATTTTACTCTACTTTCACAGAGTACATGGTTAGACTACAGAAAGAAAGATGAATAATGATAATAAAAAAGCTATAAATATTATACTAGAAAAAATAGACAATACTCTGGGATCGCTCAGATTTAAAGGATCAGGGAAGATTTTCCAATAAAATTGTATTAAACTAGGAACTAAAAATAGATTGGGAAATAAACAGATAAAGATTATGAGAGAATGGGTAAAGTTAAAATTATATATAAGCAGAAGCTATACCACACTGGAAGATTTAAGATATTTTAAAGTGCTTTAGCTTTCAAAAATGCATTTATAGTAAAGAAGGGATTTGAAACATAAAAAGAGACCATATTTGATTGTAAAAGAGATTATTCTGACTTTAGCTGAGAAAAGAATTGAAAGAGGTATTACTGGAGACGAGAGTCACATCATGAGATTATTGTAAGTAATCTAGGAAGGCTGGTAGGATTTTGATACGGTTAGAGTAAAATGGAGATATAAAAAAGAAAACTAAGAGATCAAATCCATAGGCTGTGATGACTGAATGCAGTGGGGTAAGTACAGGGAATTTACTGCTCAGAATTTGGCTTTGAAACATATAAATATAAAAGTATAAATATCAATATAAACATATACCGAACATTATTTCATTGTACATATGTTCTTCATTTTTCACTTTGAATTCTTTGGAAAAAATTTATAGGAGTGTTTAGAAAAATAATACAGAACAAAAATCATAATCAAACTAACTGTGAATGTTTTACACTTATATTCATTACTTCTTGATCTAATGTTTTCTCTACTTTTTTTTTTACTATTCACAATGTTCAGATAATTTAATGCATAAATAATTATGAATAAATAACATCTTGGATAATAAGGCAGGTACTTGTGATGAGCATTGGGTATTGTCTGTAACTGATGAATCACTAAATTATACATCTGAAAAAAAATACCACTTATGTTTTTATAGTTTTATTTCCCCAGAAAACTTTCATTTCGCAAAATAAGAAGGGAAACTTAAATTTAAAACTATTGCAACTTACTTGATAGAAATAAAGGATTCTAAACTGTTTTGTTATTCTCACAAGCTTCACTCAAGATTCACTCTCTGCTTTCTACTATCAGGTCTAGTCCTATGAATGTCATCACCCAGTTTCCTTTGCCCTCTGTTGTCCCATTGGTTGTAACCAATGAGAGGTGCCAAGAGGAGGTTGAAAGGCACACTGATATGAGATTATTATTTATCCTCCTCAATCCCTGTCTCCACTCCATAGTATAGACAGGATCAATAAGATTCTACTCCAGGCTTGCCAGGCCCCCTATGAGTGTTAGAGCTAAAAGGGTCAAAAGACACCATAAACTAAATGAAAACTATGGGCCATAAACCGGGAAAAGAGACTGGCAGCATGTAAAGTGGACAGCGTGTTAGTACAAAGAATGAAGGGAATTCAATGAGACAAAGACAAACCTGCAACTATAAAAAAAGAGGAAAATATAAATAGGTATTTAGCAGAAGGACAAATCATCCAGTAGCATGGAAAATCAATCCTCTAAAATAGAGAAATTAATAGATTCTCCATTTAATACAGGGGCAGAACGTGAAGACGGACAATACCAAGTGATTGAGAAGCACCCAGAGGAACCATTTTTAACATTCAGGGTTGGTGAGAGAATACATTTGTAAACATGTCTTAGAAAATATTTGACTTTATCTAGCAAATATGAATATTCATATGCCCGAAGATTCAGGAACCAACACTGGATACATGTACAACAATTCTAAAAGCAGTACGTTCATTATTGCACAAAGAAAAACACAAACCAAGAAAAAACTAGATTAACTTCTGTGGTGTATTCACAAAGTGAAATGTTATGCAGTAGTAGAAATGAATGGACTGCAGTGGCCTCCAACATGAGTGAATCTTAGAAACATAATAATGATTATAAAAAGAACTGCTAATAAAAATATCTGATTAAATATGTAAACATGTGTTTATACATGCATGCATAATAATTTTAAGAGCAGCAGATTAAAAAAAACTATCAACATATTGTGTTTAGATACACATTTACTAAAACCATACACACCGCAAAAAAAAGAAATAAAAAAATTTCCTAATGATAACTAGTTATTGGCATAGAAAAAGGAAAAAAAATTAATGTTTATTATTTATTAAAAAAATTTTTAATGTTTACTTATTTTTGAGACAGAGGGAGACAGAGCGCGAGTGGGGGCAGAGAGAGAGGGAGACACAGAATCCAAAGCAGGCTGACAGCACAGAGCCCGACACGGGGCTCGAACTCACAGATGACCAGATCATGACCTGAGCCGAAGTCGGGTGCTCAACCGACTTAGCCACCCAGGTGCCCCTAATGTTTATTATTTATATTTGAGAGCGCGCGAGAGAGACAGAAAGAGTGTGAGTAGGGGAGGGACAGAAAGAGAGGGAGACACAAAATCTGAAGCAGACTCCAGACTCCATGCTATCAGTAGAGAGCTGGACGCAAGACTTGAACCCACAAACCTTCTGACCTGAGGTGAAGTCAGAAGCTTAACCAACTGAGCGACCCAGGAGGCCACAAAACGGAAAGATTTTTATGGAAAGATATGCAGGATTTAATAACGCTCTATTTCTCACTTTATAGAGTAGGCATACAGAGATTATTGGGCTTCTTATACATTTTGTATATTTTAATTTTTTAATTTAGCAAATGCTTATTAATAAAACAGAAAAAGGTTTTATTAATAAATCAAATAAATAATTAAAAATAAAACTAAAGTTTCAAGTGCTAGTTGCAAAAAAACTTTTTACTGTGTGGTATGCATGTATATGTGTGTGTGTGTGTGTGTGTGTGTGTGTGTAATACCCTCATCTCTATGCACTTATGTACATGATCCTTAGATGTGTAATTACATAATTATGATCTACAAATATTTATGTGTAATATGATTCTCACCCTCATTCTGAAATTCCTGTGGAGCTGACAAATATGGTCCCTGCATTTTATTTCAATATCTTTCTTTTCATTAATTGCAACAACAAATAATGAAGAAAAATGATATTTCAGACTCAAAAGTGAAAAGGCAGAAAAGCACATATCAAATAAAACATCTTTCACATCCCATGAAGAACTCACTCTGCTCACTGTGGAAAATGAAATATTGCACATGTTAAAATGCTCTCTGCAAAACATGCATTACACAGCTCTGAATAAACTTTATATTTAATGCCCATAAAAGCAGATTTATTAATTAAGCCGAGCCTGGCATACTTTAGACCCAGAGGGCTGTCTGCAGAATGTGCTTTCATTTAGCCTGGCTGCATTCAGAACTGGAGGCCATATCTTCCAAGAAATATTTTATAGAAGCAGATTGGCCATCACTAATTTAAAGCCTTCCACCTGAGTGGCCTCCTCCACAGTGTCAGAGTGGGCTGCAGGATTTCTCAGTCTCTAATGTAGTAAAACTCTGTTAAAGATCTGACTTCTGCCCCCCTTATCTTACAGCTATTTTTTTTTTACAATAGTAGCTAAAAGCTTGTGGCTGAAGGGAGTAACAGTTGAGAAATGCTACGACCTCTTTACTAATGGAAGAGCTCGTCACAAAGAATGGACAGACATTATTAATATATTCCGCCATGTGTAAATTTTGTCCTCGTGATAGAGTTCTAATCCTGCATGACAACTTCGAACCAGATCTCAAAGGAAATACCAAGCCCATTGTTAATTTAGGGGATATATTTTCGAAAAGAAAACATGTTTGTAATGTTTTAACAAGCTTGCTCTCTTTTCATTTATATATTTTTTAATATTTTAATGTTTATCTCTGAGAGAGAGTGAGAGAGAGAGTGGGGGAGGGGCAGAGACAGAGGGAGGCAGAGGATCCGAGCAGGTTCTGCTCTGACAGCAGAGAGCCGGAGGCGGGGCTCGAACTCACGGGACCATGAGATCATGACCTGAACTGAAGTCGGACGCTTAACCAACTGAGCCATCCAGGTGCCCTTCATTTATTTTTAATAAAAGGCCAACTTATTTAATTTGTTAAATACATTAATATAAACATTATTCATGTGTCACTATATCTATACATATGTATATAAATTCTTCCAGGTTTTGGAAAACGTTTTTTTAAAAAAGTTCTTATTAATCATCTTTTCCTTGAAATAGTGTTTCAATTCTCTAAATACACCTCTTTTTTTTTTTTTCACTTTTTCCATAATTAAATCTAAACCAGAAGCTGGTACTAAAATCTTCTGAAGAAATTATAAAGGAATTAAGAAGATGCCTTAGAGAGGGATGAAGCAGGACATTATACACAACATCAAGATATCCCCTAGAGGGGTGCTTGGGTGG
The DNA here is from genome assembly GCF_018350175.1 of Felis catus. Classification (NCBI taxonomy): domain Eukaryota; kingdom Metazoa; phylum Chordata; class Mammalia; order Carnivora; family Felidae; genus Felis; species Felis catus. Next base: position 26,426,352 of record NC_058378.1, on the reverse strand, counting down.
CTCAGTCAGTTAAGTCTCCTAACTCAGCTCAGGTCATGATCTCCAGGTACCTGGATTCGACCCCACCCCCCAACCGCCCTCACTCCCCCACCTTCCCCCACCCCCACGCCCCTGCGGGGCTCTGTGTTGACATCTCAGAGCCTGGAGCCTGCTTTAGATTCTGTCTCTCCTTCTTTCTGTACCCCTCCCCTGCTTGTGCTTGGTCTCTTTCTGTCTGTGAAAAATAAATAAATGTTAAAAAAAAATTAATACCCTGGAAAAATATATATTCATAGGTAAACAGTAACCTAAGTGAAACCCAGTGTCCACCAAATCCTTACCAAACTCTTGTCTCGTGCATGTAAGGTGCCTACAGATATAATACAAATATCAGCTCTGAATCTGAGGCTAGGGAGAGATGATTTAAGGTTAGTGGATATGCAGAAAGTATAAAACTGAAAGGGTCATTCAAGTGTGGTGGGGAACAATTGTAAAAATCGATGCCAGCTTGGTATATATGATATTATATCTTCCTTCACTGCTTAGCCTTTTAGATTGTTCAAACGCAGAATGGATGCAAGGACGATCCAAGGACATTGGCAATATGTATTTATTGTTTGTGACATTAACATGCCCCTCTGCTTTCTTAACATATTAGAGCGGAATATGGTGGAATACACTTGAAGCCATCCAATGGCCTCTCCAAATTTGCCTGCTTTCATGGGGTGACATAGGGAGGGTAGAGAAATGAGTAAACAAAAATTTTATCTGCAAGATTGGGGAAATTTTAAAAACATAGTACACATAATGCTTGATCAATAGAAACCCAGCTTATTAAATACTTTAGCCCAATATATTTTGTCATTTTAGCAGATTACAATTTATGCAATAAATACATCATACTTTCTATCACTTGCAATTCAATTTACATTACCTGTATCATCAAATATTAAACAAGATATAATTTAAAATAATTTATTATGTATTGATTTTATTTTTATAAATCTTGCTTAAGATTCTATTTCTCCCTCTTTCCCTCTCCCCCAGTCATGCTCTCTCTCTCTCTCTAAAAATAACAATAAAATATTTTCAGGCTAGTGTTTCATGCCGCTCACGCTCCTAAATAGTTTTGTACGTTTCTAAACAAGAAACAGAAAATCGAGCTAAAATTGGTTTATTCTAATAATAGATTCCATGATTCCTTTAACTGAAAAGCCCAAGGAAAAGCAGCCTCAGATGTAGCCTTATAGAGGTGTCAGTGACATCTTAGAACATATTTTTTTTTCTCTCTTGGGTCTACTGTCTGCTGTCCTGTTCTCAGATGTCTCTCCACAAATGATTTTCAGGAAGCTCCAAAAACCTCAGAGGCATATTCTTCTAGGATCGAGTCCAGCAGAAAAGAGACAACATGCTTCCCTAAAGAGTTGAAACATCTTACATTTGGTCTTACTGACTCTGACCAGTCTGAGCTGGGTCATGTGTACATCCTCTGCTTGAACCTGTCAGGAGACGAGAGAGAGTGCTTTTCCTACAACACTTAGAGTAAGAGGATAGTTTCTGGAAAGCAAACAAGTAACAAGACGAGGTGTGGCTGATGGGTGGGAAAATAACAAATAAACGTCCACTCCAACTCTCATGCCTCCTACTTGTTCCCATGCCCAAGGAAGCATATGTGAGCACATTAAGCTTCAGAGTGAGGATATGCAGAGCAGTCTCCAGAATGATTTTGGTATTGGACTGGGAACCATTATAATCACACAGCTGCTTTTCATAGAAACAATGTATTTGTGTGTGTGTGTGTGTGTGTGTGTGTGTGCGCGCGCGCGCGCGCGCAAACGCGCAGTGGGAGGAGTTGCTTATATATTCCAGGAGCCTAGGTATGGCTAAAGCTTACTATGAAGAGAAATTTGGGCCAGACAAGGACAGAAATGATAAGTTGGCAGAAAGCTGTGCATTTCAGGATATACACTTTATTCCAAATCTTCAGTAAACTGGCTAAATCTCAAATTCTGAGCAGACGTCATTGTTTTATTTTGAAGGTTCCTATCAGGTTTTGGACCCAGATCACAAGGACTTGACACCAAGGAGTATGACTAATGAAAACCCACTTTTTTTTTTTTACATTTTTTTGTTATTCTTGAGAGAGAGAAACAGAGAATGTCAATGAGAGAGTTCCAGAGAAAGAAAGGGATAGAGAAGGGGGTAGAGGATCCCAAGCAAGCTCCGTGCCGACAGCAAAGAGCCCAAGGTGGGGCTCGAACTTGCAAACAGTGAGATCATGACCTGAGCTGAATTCAGATGCTCAACCAACTGAACCACCCAGGCGTCCCTTAAAGCCCACTTTCTGAGTGAAGACTGAGGATGTAAGCCAGTTGAATTCAGATATTACAGGGACAAATTTTGGTTAAAGGAAGTTATGGGCTTAGCGATTTGACCCAAGTTCACTACATTGCTGAGGACAGTATTGTTTGAGGGTACTTTTCTCAGTTCAGTGGAGTATCGGGGACCACTAAACACTCAATATCGTGTGTCCAAAGTTGCCATAATGATGAGAATTTCAGCTTTAAAGAGAAACTTGAAGATGAATCCCAGGCTTTCCAGTCTGTGTGACCTTGCACACATTATTTAATCTACTTCACCTCAGTTTCCCAAATGGTCAAATTTGTCCTTTTAACTTTGCCACAGCAGCTTTGGCCCAATCATGATGGTTCCTTGCAAAGTATTTCTCAAATATTTTCCTAAAGGTAGCTTTCAACTTGGAAAGCAGAAACTTAAATAAATATTTATTTATTTGCTTCATGGGCTAGCATTTAAGAAGCCCTCACTACTTATGGATGATTTTTTCTTTAGAGATAAATATAGCAAAAAGAAAATAGTTTATTCTACTCACATTATTTATTTTCAATGACAATAAAGATCATAAACTAAATAGAGAAATAAACAAGATCCTCTGCCCTCAAGTGAATTTCTTAAATTGATATCTAGGCAATCAGAGATGGACAAAAAGATAGAAAAGAAAGAATATATCTTTTAGTGTCTGAAATTCATAAGTAGCACCACTTTTGCAGAATTTCTGACATCCTTTGCATTTTAATTTAGTGCAAAATACTTTCTGTTACTGAATGGAAGATTCAAATGTATATATAGTCCAATCTGTTACTGTTTTAACATATATCATCCTTTGAAAAGATATCTATCTCAGTTCTATTAAAATACTTAATCATATATTCTTAGGGTACTTTATTGCATTGGATTTATTTGTATTGTGTTTTAAGAGTATTTAAAAATCTAAAATAGTGTATTTTGTTATTTTTTTCAATTGCAAGTTTTATCATGATTTCAGACAATTTTTTCTCAAAAACTTTGTCCTTTGTATGGCATAGGGAAATAGTCAATAATATTATAATAATTTGTGTGGTGACAGATGTTAACTGTACTTATGGTGAGCACTTCACAATGTATATAATTATTGAATCGCTATATTATACACCTGACACTAATATAACATTGTATGTCAACCATACTGCAATAAAAAATTATATGTTTCATAATGAATACTTTTTCAGAGGAAAATATAATTTAGTTCAACAGGATTAATTTACATGCAATTTATTAGGCATTCTCTATTGCATAATACAAGGCATAATAATATTTTAGTTGCTTTTCTTTCTCAGAAAACAGACCTCATTATCACAATTCATGTTTCAGGTAGAAAATGAAGATTCATCAAATGTAGACCATACAATAGGTAGATGAAATTTGGTTTCATACTGTGAGAGATGGGACAAGTGCAAAACTTCTGTCATAACAATTGAGCATATTAGCAACTTTACATTGGATAAACATGGGACAGATAATTTGCTTTTCACTATAGAACAGCCCCTAAATCCTTTTGAACATTAAAAAATGTTTCTAAGGAAATATTTTTGTAAAAGATATCTATTTTCTTTTCTTTTAACTTTTAAATGTTTATTTATTTGAGAGAGAGAGAGAGAGAGCGAGCATGAGCAGGGAAGGGCAGAGAGAGAGAGAGAGAGAGAAAGAGAGAGATACAGAATCCAGCAGACTACAGGCTCTGAGCTGTCAGCACAGAGAGAGATCATGACCTGAGCCAAAGTCAGAGGCCCAACTGACTGAGCCATCCAGGTGCCCCATAGATATCTGTTTTCAAAAACTGCTCTCTAACTATGTCCATTTGAAACTGAAAGCTTATTAGCCTAAGCTTTTGATCAGAATGTAATGACTTATTAGATAATAGAGCTTTTCTCAAATGTTAAAATATTGATATTTAGCAGTTTTAGTTTAGAAGCACTTCCATGAACATCATTCACTCATTCATTCAACTAATAATATTTCAAATAGAGTCTAATACAAGCAAGGCAAAGTTCAAGATGCTAAATAAAAAATTTGGTAAATCACAGCTCATTCTTTAAGGAAAGACAACTTTGGGGGAGGCCGTATAGGGAGAGACACAATAGACAGCATGAAATTTTATAATGCCCTTCATTAAGGTCATTGGGCAATTAGCACAAGTATGAAGCTCAGTCTACAAACTCAACATTGAGACATTAATACTCTCATCTTTTTATATTTGTGTTTATTTCTAATACGTTTGAGAGAACCTTTTTTTTTAATGTTTATTTTTTGAGAGAGAGACAGACAGACAGACTGAACATGAGCAGCGGAGGGGCAGAGAGAGAGGGAGACACAGGATCTGAAACAGGCTCCAGGCTCTGAGCTGACAGCTCAGAGTCCAATATGGGGATTGAACTCACAAACCGTAAGATCATGACCTGAGCCAAAGATGGATGCTTAACCGACTGAGTACCCAGGTGCCCCTGTTTGGGAGAATCTTTAAGTCATCTTTTCGGGACCCCACAAACCCACAAAACAAAATTATCCCATCATTCCAAAATAGCTTATTTCCATGGCAACAATGTGAGGCATGGTAAATCGTCATTCTCCCATTCAGTGAGGGCACTCTAGCTTGAACTGCACACTAGTCTCTCTTCATCGCCCATACTTGGGACAGAGCCATTTTTGAGGGACTGAAGATCATCTAAATATTAAATCTACATCTGTAAATCTTCTGAAGGAAAACACAGGAAAAATATTTGTGACCTTGAGTTAGGCAAAGACTTTGGAGATATGGCAATAAAATCTAACTCATAAAAGAAAAAAAATGACACATTGTACTTTTAACTATTCAATTATTTTGCTCTTTGAAAGATGTTATGAAGAGAATGCTACCAAAAGCCATAGATAGGGATAAAATATTATAAATCACATTTCTGAGAAAAGACTTGTAAGTATACTCAAACTCAACAATAAGAAAAGAGACAATAAACTGGGCAAAAGGTCTAAACAAACACATTGCCAAATGAAAAACATGAATGAAATGTAAGAAAAGATGTTCATCATGACATAAGTAATCATTAGAAAAGTGTGAATTAAAGTCAAAGTAGATACAACTACACACGTTAAAACGCCTAAAAACAAAAATTGTCAATGCATTTTGCTAAGTAAAGGAAGTCTTATAGTTATGGAATTAATAAGTCAAAGAAATAAAAGACACAGCATAAGGAATATAGTCAGTGACATAGTGATGTATGGAGACAGATGGTAGCTACATATATGGTGAGCACAGCATAATGTATAAACTTGTTGAATCACTATGTTTTACACCTCAGAACTAATGTAACTTTACATGTCAACTATACTCAAATGAAAATAAAAATAATAATTGTTTAAAAGACAACAGGGGCGCCTGGATGGCCCAGTCGGTTGGGCGACTGACTTCGGCTCGGGTCATGATCTCACAGTTTGTGGGTTCTAGCCCCACATCGGCTCTGTGCTGACAGCTCAGAGCCTGGAGTCTGCTTCCAATTCTGTGTCTTCCTCTCTGTGCACCTCCCCTGCTCGTGCTCTGTCTCTCTCTGACTCTCAAAAAATAAATAAATGTTAATAAAAAAACTTAAAAGACAACTTATCATATAGTTCTATTTATAAGACATTCTGGAAAAGACAAAACTATAAGAATGGAAAAGAAATTCATGGTTTCCAGAAATTGGCCATGGAAGGAAATGTTTACCACAAAAAAAGAGACATGAGAGAATTGTTGAGGTAATAAAACTGTTTTGTATCATGATTGTTTGGCAAATTTAAGACTTGGTTTATGGTAAAATTTACAGAATTTTAGACCATGTAAGTAGAATTTTACTATATGTAAATTTTTAAAAATAACCATGCAAGATATTGGAGAAAACTGAAATGAAATATTAAAATATAACAGCTATTTTATAATTTTGCAATTCTAACCACACTTAAAGAGGTGGATGTAACCCGAGTTACATTGGAAAACATTATTTTGAATAGATAATATAACACAAAAGACAAAGACGACTATACAAAAGCTTGTCTTCTGGAAGGGTGTAAGATAATAGCATTCCGGATATTGGTTTCTAAATGACTTTCTCAAATAAAATGAGCAATGACTCCTTGCAGAAGCAATTATCCTAGGGTTCAGAGAGGAAAAGTTCACTAAGATCCTGGAGAATTATTGTGATGCAAAAATATGGAAGTGCACAATAGCCAGTCAGAATCAATTCCAATGGACAAACTTGAAACCATTTATCCCAAACAACAAAGTCATGATACTGTTTGTTTATAGCCCATGGAGTAAAATATTCACGAACCCATACTGATATAAATTAGTAATTAAACATCAGTTTATTAAATGTGGAGTGAATGAGGAAGGTAAAAATTTATCTTAAAAAATCCACAGTAATAACTGTTACAGGCAAGATCCACTCATCAATACAAACTTTAGTTGTCAAAATTTTAAGGAAAAGAAGAATTTCTGTATGGTCACAGAAATCTCCCCCAATACATACATATATATATATATATATATATATATATACATATATATATATATATATATGCAACATATTTACATGCATACATATATACATATATGCAATATATATATGTATGTATATATATATATATATATATATATATATATATATATAAAAGAAAATAGTAACTGTATAGTTGAAGAAACCTGGAAAGACCACCTTAGCTAATGATTGAGGTTAACATGAGTAGTAACAAGACATAATGATGTCATATAATCTCAATATCAATACACTGAGAGGTCAGATCACTTGTATGGTAGGCTAGCTAAAAATGCAAAAGCACAATCTACATGAGAAAACAGGCAAATCCAAATAGAAGGACATTCTACAAAATAACTGACACGTACATTTTAAAAGTGTCAAGGTCATGAAAGATGGATTCTGAGGAATTGTCACAGGTTGGAGGATACTGAGGAAGCATGACAACTAAATGCAATATAAAATCTTAGATTAGATCCAGGAAAAGAAAAAAAAGACATTAATGGGAAAATTTAAAAAATCCAAGTAAAGTCTTTAGGTTAGTTACTAGAATTGTACCAATGTTCATTTCTTAGTTTTAATAATTGCACTATGGCTACAGAAGATATTAACATTAGGGGACACTGGGTTAGAAAGCAAACTTAGCATTATTATGAATATTAATAATTGAATTTAGGAGGTGATTATATGAACATATGGTATATATATAAAATCTTCAATAAATCAATTATATATAAATATATTTATAAATATATATAAAGTAATAATATCTGTATCAAGGAACATGGAAAAGAAGAATAGATTTATTAAGTATTTAGAAGGCCAAAACTGTGTGTGGGGGTGTTGATCCATTTGGTGATATACAGTGAGGAGTGGATAATATTAAAATTTATTTTCTGATTTCAGGCTTCAGCAATTATATGCTGATGATATTTTCGTTATAGATGAAAAAACATTAGCTACATATTAAGAAAAGAAAATGAAGTCAATACCAGAGATGTTATATCCAAGGTACCTGTGGGACATCTAAATATACCAGAAAAAATTGGAAGTTCAAATCTGAACAATAGCACTGTAAAAGTAATATATGAGTATTTAGTAGTGATTTTACACTCCTTATGCAACTACAAAGTATTGGAACCGGCTTCTCCTTTCTGCTAGTTTTGTGATGGTCATTAAGTGACTTTATCTTTAGGATAAAGTACTATATGATGGGACACCTGGGTGGCTCAGTCAGTTAAGTGTCCGACTTCAGCTCAGGTCATGACCTCCCGGGTTGTGAGTTTGAGCCCAGTGTCGGGCTTTTTGCTGACAGCTCGGAGCCTGGGGCCTGTGTCTCCTTCTCTCTCTGCCCCTCCCCTACTTGTGCTCTGTCTCTCTCTGTCTATCAAAAATAAATATGTGTACAAAAAATTAAAAAACAAAGAAAATGTAAGTGAATAACAGGGCATTCTTCACCGATAAGCTGTTCACTTAGAATCAGTGGAATCCCCATGGAATCTGTCCAAAATATAGGCAATAAGATCTGCAGAGCAAAGTGTAGGATTATTATAGTCATTTTAGACCTAAAAAAAATTAACACATGATTGAAAATCAAAGTCTAATGAAATTGTAATAAATGAGAACATAAAGTTTCAGCAACTTTTTTTAGGGGATGAAGTACATTTATCACCAAATAGGAATGAAAGCATTGCACAGCCTGCTGTCATGAACCTGGGGCAGTTCTGTTGTCAGGAAGCACCAATGGTTTCTTGTATGAATGGCTCACTCCAAGCATAAAGAGCAATATTCTGTTGCAGGATCAGCCACCCCAACACCAGGGTTAAGCAACAGGACCCTGGCAAAGTGGTAGACCTGGATCCTGCAGACAGGGAGACATGTGTGGCTCATAAGAATTGAGAGTTTCTCCACTACTGTCAGGAATGAGGCAAGGATTTCCCCTGTCATCACTGTTACTTGACCCAGTACTGGAAGTCCTAACCACACCAATAATGCAACAAAAAGAAGTAAAGGGCATCCAAATCAACAAGGAAGAAGTAAAACCTTCATTATTTGCTGATGACACGGTACTCTATATTGAAAACCTGAAAGATTCCACCAAAAAATGACTAGAACTGACACGCACATTCAGCAAAGTTGCAGGACACAAAATCAATGTAGATAAATCTATTGCATTTGGAAGAACATTCCATGCTCATGGATTGGAAGAACAGATATTGTTAAAATACATGTATTACCCAAAACAATCTATACATTTAATGCAATCCCTATCAGAATGCCAACAGCACTTTTCACAGAGCTAGAACAAACAATCCTGAAGTTTGTATGGATCCACAAAAGAGCCCAAACAGCCAAAGCAACCTTGAAAAAGATAAGCAGAACTGGAGGCATCACAATTCCAGACTTCAAATTATATTACAAAACTGTAGTGATCAAAACAGTATGGTACCAGCACAAAAATAGACACACACATCAATGAAAGAGAATAGAAAACCCAGAAACAAGCCCACAACTATACCATCAATTAATCTTTGACAAAGCAGGAAAGAATATCCACTGGGAGAAAGAGAGCCTCTTCAACAAATGGTACTGGGAAAACCGGACAGCAACATGCAAAAAGATGAAACTGGACAACTTTCTTACACGGTACACACAAAAAAATTCAAAACAGATTAAAGACCTAAATGTGAGACAGGAAACCATTAAAATCCTAGAAAAGAACACAGGCAGTAACCTCTTTGACATTGGCCTTAGCAACTTCCCACTAGCTATACCACCTGGGGCAAGAGAAACAAGCAAAAACAAAGTATTGGGACTTCTTTCATTGATCTGTGTGTCAATTTTGTGCTGATACCATACTGTTTTGATCACTACAGCTTTGTAATATAACTTTAAGTCTGGAATTGTGATGCCTCCAGTTTTGCTTCTTTTTCAAGGTTGCCATGGCTATTCATCAAGTACTGATACATGTTATAACATGAACGAACCTTGAAAGAACTATGCTAAGTGAAAGAAGCCATTCACGAAGGACCACATATTGTATGATTCCATTTATATCAGGTATTCAGAATAGGCAAATTCATGAGGACAGAAAATAGATTAGTGGTTGCCTAGGGTTGGGAACAGGTGCACTGGGTTTGACAGGAAAGGTATGCAGGGTTTTTTTTTGGAAAGTAATGAAAATGTTCTAAAGTTGATTATGATGATGAGGGCACTACTGTACAAAGATATTAAAAGCATTGAAGTGTATGCTTTAAATGGTTTAATTGTTTAATATATGAATTACATATTGTTAAAATTTTTTTAATTGTTTTTAATGTTTATTTATTTTTGAGAGAGACAGAGTGCGAGCAGGGGAGGGGAAGAGAGAGAGGGAGACAGAATCAGAAGCAAGCTCCAGGCTCTGAGCTGTCAGCACAGAGCCTGACGCGGGGCTGGAACTCACGAACCGTGAGATCATGACCTGAGCCCCAGTCGGACGCCCAACCGACTAAGCCACTCAGGCGCCCCTATTGTTCAAACGTTTTAAAAATAATATTCAAGTGCTAAGACTGACAAATGATAGCCTTACTGCTGGAAAGTGGGGACTGTGTCTCCAATGTTACTGTAATTCTGTTCAAGCCTGTTTTTGTCAATTAGGAATAGAGTCAAAAGTGGTCAAAATTTCCAAATTTACTTAAAAGAAAAAAAAAAACTCTGAAAATCCTACCGTTAATGTAAATTCTCCCAGGGTAAAATATTGCAAACTAATTCAACACTGGACAAACAACACATTTGAAGTCAAGTCTCATCACACAAAAGTTACAAAAAGTTGCCATTTTGTAACACGCTATTATTTTGGTGTACTGATGTCTTTCACAATGTTTGTGATTACAGAGCAATGTGGCCTCAATATTAATTTCTTCATGCTATCAGGATTATTAAGATATCTATTGTAATAGCAACCATCGATATTTATGGAAACTTTATAACATTCCAGGCCTGAATATTAACTCATTTGTACATTCTATTGGTTAGATCTTATTATCATCTCCATTTTACAGATGAGAAATGTATGCTCCACAGAGTTAAATTACTTGGCTGAAGTCCCACAGTTGTAATGCTGAACTAGGATTTCAAAGCAGTCATCTGATGCCAAAATTCTTCACAATTCTGCTGTACTGCCCCTTTACATGTTGATGTTCTTGGGCACGTGGTTTCTGCCTTCAGGCCTCTTGGAATCTAATAGGGAGAAGACATGACAATTCCAGTACAAGGTGGTGCATGCATTAAAAGAAATGCAATAATATGTTTTAAAGGAAAGCACTTGAACTTAGGCGCAATGGTTGACAATTTAGCTGATGTTTTTGATGTATAAAGTGAATTTGCTAGAATGAAAAAGAGGAATGAGTTATTTGAACCAGAGAATGCTCAGAATGTATAAAATGTAAGATTGAGTCAGAAAGTTACTCAGGAATCATAAATACCATGATGCAACATAGAAAGCGATGGGAATACATTTGGAAATCTGATGAGTGATGGATGGGGACAAATGACAAAAGAAGTAATTAAATGTTCTCAGCAGTGAAGAGCCGTTGAAGGTTTGTGTTTTAGAAGAAACACGATGACATTTAGAGTAGAGGCTGATTTGAAAAGAAAGAAGCAAGATAATCATTTAAAAATGATTACAACAGTACTGGAAAAGATGATAAACACTCACAGAGTAGCAACAACTTAGCTTTGTTTTCAGTGTGTGCTTAAGTGGTTAATGATGTGATTGTGTGTGTGTGTGTGTGTGTGTGTGTGTGTGTATGTACATGTGTATGTGTTTCCCCAATCATTGAAGATCTTAAAAAAGTATTTGAGCATATCACATGTTTGTTATTTATGTTGCCTTTATAGCACATATAATCTCTAAGTTAAATTTGAAAAAGCTTAATAAGTACTTTCTTTCATAAAACAATTGTATGAAAGTGGACAAAATACTTTTGATTTTAGGTACTGTAGCAAACACAATAATTACTAACATAGATAAGAATATAGCAATGTCATTCTAAATTAAATTTCATGTCTGTATTGAGAAGAAAAATTCCCCCCTCACCTCCGGAAGGACTTCAGATTACAAGGTAAAGTTTTGTGAAATGTATAAAGCCTTGTGAAGGCAAACCAGAATAAACATATAGAAATACAATTTAAAATATACTCATTGGAAGCTTGATTCATAACCTGTTACATGGTTTCATATTCCTCCTTTTATAATATATATTACTGAGAATACAGCATGTAGTATATAAATTTTTTGGTGGACAATACATTTCTAAAACATCCGCCACATTGTAATGAAATGCCCTTCTTTGTAAATTTTTAAGATTCTATTATGGGCTGGCATGGAACAAAAATGCAGTTTTTTTTTTTTCTTTGAAAAAGGAAAACAGTGCCACCTAATGTTAAATATCACTAGTAAAACATATGGAAGTTTACATAATCTTGCAGAAAATTATTGATCTCTCAAAATACTTTCTTAAAATAATTTTATGATTAAGTAAATTACAATTTGAGATTTATATGAAAGGAAAATAAAACCTGTATTTGATGCTATTCTTGGTAAAATATAAAATGCATTTTCTGACATGTTCCTCAAGCCCCTCATTTAACTTGTAACTTACTTGAATTGCTATGTAAAATATTCTGTGATGGGACATATTTATAGTGGGTACCCTTACATTCTGTGTTGCACTAACACAGAGGTATTTAATAAATATTTACTGGTTTCAATTCTCCTACATAATGTGGCTGTGATAAATAGATTTAAATTCTAAATATAGATAAGAGAATAAAATGACAGGAATGAAGGAATACATATTTAACAGTGTATTTTAAAATTATAGGGCGCCTGGGTGGCGCAGTCGGTTAAGCGTCCGACTTCAGCCAGGTCACGATCTCGCGGTCCGTGAGTTCGAGCCCTGCGTCAGGCTCTGGGCTGATGGCTCAGAGCCTGGAGCCTGTTTCCGATTCTGTGTCTCCCTCTCTCTCTGCCCCTCCGCCGTTCATGCTCTGTCTCTCTCTGTCTCAAAAATAAATAAAAAACGTTGAAAAAAAATTAAAATTATAAAGGTAATGCATAATCATTATAGAAATTGGAAACAATCCAAAGAGTAGAAGCAAAAATAAATGGTTTCATTAGGCACAAATAATCTTTTATTTTTATTTATTTATTTATTTATTTGTTTGTTTGTTTGTTTATAATTCTGGACTATTTCCTTAGCAGGTTTGTTTAGTGTTTTTTTTTTTAATGATCATGAATTATTTAGGGGTACCTGTGTAGGTTAGTTGGTTAAGTTTTGTACTCTTGGTTTCAGCTTAGGTCATGATCTCACAGTTTCATGAGTTCAAGCCCGTTTCTGGCTCTGCACTGACATCATAGAGCCTGCCTGGGATTCTGTCTCTCCCTCTCTGTCTGCCCTTCCTCTACACACACTGTCTCTATCTTTCTCAAAATAAATAAAATAAACTTAAAATGTGATTTAAAAAATTATTTAAATTTTTTCAAATCAATTTGAGCTTTAAATCTAACTTATAGTTTATTTTTAAATTTCCAAACCTTAATTTAGTGTTTCCATCATATTTATTCAAATGGAATAGTGTCATTTACTTAACCAATTTACTATTTGGGGATATTAGGATGCACCATATTTTAATATATTATAAAATTTAAGCAATGTTATGGTGTATATCTTTGCCACATATTCTTTTAGCAATATATTTTAAGATTATATCTTTATGCCAGAAGGAGAGAATTCATATAACTTCATAAAGTTTTTGATGTTCTGCATTTTCCCACCTGTAACTTTTAATTCCACATGATTTTTAAAAAGAAAAAGATCAATAAAAAGAATCCTTATTTTAATATTAAGAACTGCAAAACACCCAGATTATCATTTTGAGTCAAAATTAAAACCCAAATCTTTATGTATTAATTCAATACTATCCTACTATGTATTAATATATAAAAGAAAAATTACATTTCAGCTTTTATTTATGCCCATGTGACTGAATATTCTTTAATTTTTCATAAAAAATAGTTCTATGTTCTCCATTTAAATGTAATTTAACCCCATTGTCTCTCTAACATAGAATATACTTAAGTTAGCATATCAGAAACACAAATTCTTACTAATGTTAGATTAAGTAGATATGTTAATCAATTTTCCTAAGACCATCTTTTTCCTATGGAATTGGTAAAATAGTATTTACTGAAGTATAATGTAGATACAGCAGCTTACACTGATCATAAATGCATAGCTCGATGAATTTCCACATAGTGAATATGCTCATTTAACCAGAAGCCAGTTCAAACAGCTCACCAGAGGTCTCTTCCATCTCCCATGTTTATATTTTTCTTAGGTCACTACACCACCCCTGCCCACCCCCACACCCAAACAAAGGTGACCACTCTTCTGAGTTTTAACACCACAGAGGGTCAATTTATAAGTGGAATTCTCTAATTTGTATATTTATGTGGTGGGTTTCTAGTACTCAAAAATATGTAAGCTTCATCCATGTGCATTCAAGTAGTTACAGTGTGTTCATTATCATTGGTCAGTAACATTCCATTGTTAAAAATAGACCAGAGGTTGTTTATATATGCCACTGTGCCCCATAGGCCAAATTTGGCCTGTCCCTTTGTTTGTCTGTCCCTAAAGTTTTATTGAAACACAGACACAGTCATTTATGTACTTTCTGTGATTACTTTCACACTATGGAGAAGTGGAAAAGTTGTGACAGAGATCATATGTCCTGCCTATGTACTAAATAATTTACTCTCTGGCCTCCTACAAGAAAAAAAAAAAACTGACCCCTGACCTACGCTACATATGATGAACGTTTACTTTGTTTCCAGCTTGGAGCTTTTAAGAGTAGTGCTGTTATGAGCAGTACTGAAAATGTACTTCGGTAAATATATAAGCACATTTCTACAGAGTTTCTGTAAAGGACTAGAATCCTAGTTCCGTGGATCTGAATGTGGTTACGTCAGATGATATTAGTAAAGAGTTTTTGTGTCTTTTAAATAAGTTTACCAGCTTACATAAGTATTCCAATTAATCCACACCTGCTTCTGGGCTGACTTGGCATATCTTCATTTTATCCATTTTGCTGGGTATGTAGTAGTGTCTCATTGTGATTTTGATTTCCGTTTCCTTACTAATTAAGTTGAGCATCTTTTAGTATGTATAAGTGGCCATTTTGGTTATCTTCCTTCACAAAGTGCCTATTCAAGTAAGTCCTTTTTCTCTTTCCTTATTGGGCTCTTCTTCCTTCTCTCTGTTGTAGAAATCTATAAATATATAATGGATGTGAGTCATTTGTAGATATGTTTATTGCAAAATGTTTTTCCTACACTGTGGTTTGCTTTTTTCACTCTCTAAATTATATCTTAAAAAAGTGAAGTTGTGAACTTTAATGTGGTATAATTTATTCATTTTTTCTTAAATATTTGGAAATGTTGTTTTCCTTTGCAAGAAACTTTGAACACTCCAAATTCTTGAGAAGATTTGCCTATGTTTTCTTTTAAAAGATTTACCATGTTACCTATACATGTAGATCCTCAATTTACCTAAAGTTGACTTCATTGTGTATGTGAGGTAGAGATGGTGGGATTTTTTTTGCTTTTTTTTTGTATAAATATGCAATTTATCCAGCACCATTTATTGAAAACATAATCCTTTCCCCCTTGCCCAGCAACATCATCTTTACCATATTAGATTTTAATGTACTTTTCTCCACATGTTAATTTTCCTTATTTCTTTGGAATATCTATTAGATTCCATCTTTACTAATCAGTTTTAGTATTGTAGCCTCCTAAGTCCCAATAATTGGTAAGGCAAGTAATCCTACATAACTCCTCAAAATTAATTTCATTTTTTTATAAATATAGTAATGCTCACTAAATAGTCTATGTACTATCTTTCATTCGTCTGCCTTCTGAAGTTAGGCAAAGCTATGTGATTAGTCTTATTGAAGTGTTTACAAACAGAAGTGTCACTTCCGGGCTAAAGCATTACTAAGGACAAGAGTTTCCTTTGACTTAATGCCAGGTTTCTGTGTGATTATTCATATTATACCCGAATTATTTATTTCAAAAAAAGACACTGAATCATGGAATGACGTTTGCCAGATGGATATTGCTGTCATCCATGAAAAGAATCTCCAATTAAATAGAGGTCTTGTCAGCCAATATGGCAAAGCACAAATGAATAAAAGAACTCTTCTCCCAGGAAAAAAAAAAGAATGAAATAATCAGGTATGTGCAGCTCCATGTAATGTGGATTACTTCACATTTCTCAAGAAAAAAACAGTCTCAAGAATCAGTTTGAGCCAAGTCATAACTTAATAAGAACAATTCCACTGTTGCTATGGAAACCAACATAGTAGAGAGGCATCATGTTTTTGTGTCTCCTGTCTCCCCTTCCAAACCCCCAGAGCATTGGGGCACAGAATCATAAAGTAATTCCAACCACCAAGGTTATAAAATCTGATGAGGAGTGATGGGGACACTGAGTTGGCTTGACCACTGATCCACACATCACACTGGGACAATATAGCAAGTACAGTCACTGAAATTCATAGATAAGGAGAGAACAGGCTTCCTCAGGATGAGCTATAAAAAGAAGCACCTGTAGTAGGAACCCAACATATGTTATACCAAAACCACTGTCAAAGCAAACTCATTCAATTACCTTCTTTCAAACCAACTATGTATTACATTTAAAGGGGAAAAAAGTGAGTAGTTCATTGACAAAAGCTTTTCAGCAAAAATTATTATACAACTTATATGGATTAGTAGTCAATAACTTTTTGTTTCCTATATTTAAGGGAGAAAAGGTGAAAACACAAAGATACCTCTATACATGTAAAAAGATGAAACTGGACTTCAGAAAATTAATTCCTCTCACACAGGGAGGAAAGGAAAAGATTTTTAAAAATATTTTAATAAATGCTGCATTATACAGTTTTTAACACATATACACACTTATACATGTATATTCCTCTATCGATCTTTTGCTAGAAATAAAACACATAAAGCATGTTAACCCATTAGTCACCTGATAAATACACTTTTTGGATTCAGGTGCCTTTTTAGGACCTCTTTGACTGGACTCATTAAAACTAAGAGTCACCTATTCATGCTCTAATTTATAGACAGGCATAATTTATATATATATTTATTTCATTTATTATATGCTAGTATATATTTATTTATAGTATTATATATTTATATGTACATGAAACATATACTATATATAGATATATAGATACAGATATACCTCCCATATACCTCCAGAAATATGTTAATACTTTATCCAACTTTTTTTTCTAGAATTCCTATACTGTAATTACATGTACAAGGGCATGTCAGTGTAAGGCAGAAAGTGATGTAAGTAACCTTTTTAGGTCATATGATCACAAACGCATTAATGGTAGAACTGATTCTGCATTTGGGGACACCATCAAAGCCTTGCTGTAGTTAAACATGTGTTAGGAGAAGCATAGAAAGCTTCCAGGTAAGAGTGTCCATACCCCAGATTCCCAGATTGGCTAACTGGATCAATCAATTCAATTTATCTAACACTTATTGAGTGCTAAAAAAACATAAAAAGCTTATAATTATTACTACAGAAGTATTAGGTAGAAGGAAATAAACCTTATCTTGAAGTACTTTTTTCCCCCATGTTTATTTATTTATTTTGAGAGACAGAGAACATGTGTGTGAGTGGAGAGGGGACCGAGAGAGAGGGAGAGAGAAAATCCCAAGCAGGTTCCCTGCTGTCATCACAGAGCCTGACACGGGGCTTGATCTCACAAGCTGTGAGACCATGACCCTAGCCAAAATCAAGAGTTGGACCCCTAGCCGACTGAGCCACCTAGGCACTCCGGGAAATACCTTTTAAAGAGGATTTGGGGCACCTGGGTGGCTCAGTCAGTTAAGCGTCCGACTTCAGCTCAGGTCATGGTCTCAGGGTTTGTGGGTTGGAGCCCTGTGTCAGGCTCTGTGCTGTAGCCTGTTTCAGATTCTGTTGTGTCCGTCTGCCTCTGTCCCTTCCCCATTCTCATTCTGTCTCTGTCTCAAAAATAAGTAAACATTTAAAAAAAATTTTTAAGAGAATTCAAGTGTTATTGTGGCTTCAGAGATGGCTTTGTAGTTTTTTCAGGGTGCTTGAAGTATAGATGAGAGTTTGATAATAAAGGTAGGAGAAAATTTCAGATAAGGGAACAGCATGAACAATAGCAGAGTATAGGAGATACAAAAAGATGTTATTTAAGTCAATTTCAAAAAAAGAGACTTTCTCCACTCCAAATTATTATATATTCAGCATGTAGTGTCTCTGACCTCATCATTGTAAATTTTAGTAGCTCAGAGATACTTCCATACTTTCCTTCGAAGAAAATTAATTTTGATGTCAGAGTTAATGACCCAAATTTCACTACCAGATTACATTACTGATTCATTTCTGCTTCATAACATTTACATTTCTTTTCTGCTTACGAACTTGACAATATTTTTAAAATAGTTTGTAAATTCAAAACTTGATTTTCAATCTTAACAAATTTTCAACTTATTTCAAAATCTTCAGCAGTCTTCTTTTTATTTCCTTTTTCATTTGAAGTGGCCCTGTGTTTGGTCTGTTCTTGAATAATGCAATATTGCACAATTATATTTCATTACATACAAAGTGTGAAAAGTAAATATTTTAGAAATGTCAAACTTTATTTATTTTTTTTTAATTTTTTTTTCAACGTTTATTTATTTTTGGGACAGAGAGAGACAGAGCATGAGCGGGGGAGGGGCAGAGAGCGAGGGAGACACAGAATCGGAAACAGGCTCCAGGCTCCGGGCCATCAGCCCAGAGCCCGACGCGGGGCTCGAACTCACGGACCGCGAGATCGTGACCTGGCTGAAGTCGGACGCTTAACCGACTGCGCCACCCAGGCGCCCCTAGAAATGTCAAACTTTATAGGTAAAATAACTGACTTACAATGCATTTGAATAATTGTTAAAATTTAAGACAAGGTTACATTTGCAATTATAATTATTCAGTATATAAATAATATAAGTATAGAGACATGGTTTGTCATATTTTCATAAGGAAAATTTCATTTTAAGGATATAAAAACATTAGTATCATTAAAAAATAATCATAGATTTTAATGTATTAAAATGCTTACTTTATATATTTGATTATTATTAATTGTAATTCTAGACTTTGTAATTTATTAATATATACCTCGACTGATTCTTTATTCTGGAATAAACAACTAAACTGTTTGGTTTGAAATCCCAAAACTTCCATAATTAAATCTCCAAAAAGTTTCCAAGATATATTTTAATTTTACTTGCATAAGTTCTCTGATTCTTTTGAAAAGGTCTACAGGATTTGTAATCATTTTACCTCTGTGAATTGACTAGGAAAATGTCATTAATTAATTATTTTCACCGAAACAACTAGTCTTTCATGGATTATAAAATGCAGCAGAAGTGACATTTTGTTCTTTGATATCTTTCAAGACGAAGTCACTTATTCTGATCCAACAGTCTCTGTGATTTCTGTATCTTTTGACCAACATGTACCATGCTCATGCTAAATATATTCCTGTCGGTAGGACTATATTGCCGTAAGCTGGGACATAAGTCGGTCTGTATGTTATGCACCATCTCAGGGCATTCCTTTTATTTCCATCCTTTTCTCACATACCTGCCCAACATGACTTGGAAGTAATGTTCAAAAGCTCTGGTATATACAGGGGCACCTGTGTGGCTCAGTCAGTTAAGCATCTGACTTTTGATTTCAGCTCGGGTCATGATCAGGTTCATGAGTTTGAGCCCTACGTCGGGCTCTGTGCTGGCGGTGTGAAGCCTCCTTGGAATTCTCTCTCTCCCTCTCTCTCTGCCCCTCCCCTGCTTGTGAGCGCTCTCTCTCTCTCTCTCTCTCTCTCTCTCTCTCAAAATAAATAAACAACAACAACAAAAATAACCTGTGATATGGTATATATTACCAATCACTAGCCTCATGTACTGCCTGGGACAAGTGTTCATGCTATTTTACCATTCTTATTTAGACATATAATAAAATGTATGTGTCTACATTAGAATACTTATACTAAATAGTCTGTTTTATTTTATATTGATTGCATTTATTATTGTATATTATTATTCATGCTTAATATTATATGCTTCTAAAATAGAATGTCTCCTATGTTTGACATCATAATGAACGTATTGCTGTCCTAATAACGATTCTTGATTTCAGAAAAAGAGGTAATACCTTGCAGTATCTTCAAGAATTAAATTAACTTATTTGCAACCCTTTGGTGATAACTATTGTCTACAAAAGTACCCTAAAAGTTGTGCCAAGTAGATACACTTCCTGCCATTAAGAAGTTTACAGTATAATTCTTCTTAACATCAAAGCAACAACAGAAAGAAATATTTTTTGCAAGTACTCAAACTCCTGTTCCATAAAGGAAGTTCATAAAGTTTTGGGGATAAGTAAATGAAAACAATAATCTTAGGGACCGAACTTTGTCATCATGTTTATGAACATGGAAGAAATAAACAACATCTAATTTCAAAGAATATAAACAAGATTTATCTGCTAGAGCCAATTTCATTCCAAATGCTTATACTATACCAGGAAATAAATAAATGAAGACTCTTGAAAATGTGTTTTTTCTCTTTATTAAGAATCCCTCCCCACCCCATGACAGTGTAGTTCAAGAAATATCACAAAATACACAAATGTCACAAGGCTTGATTGGTTGCCAAATTATGTTACCAACAATTAGTGTTAAGAGAATTTGAAATTTGGCATATTGTGTTTATGAAAGATACACTCATATGCATATATGTTAATTCTCTTTTGTGCATTTTATCTCACATCAAAAACGTATTATCAATGAGATAGCATTGTGTGAAAATGGAACAAATTGCACACATTACCATTTCAGAATACGGCTGCCTGCCTTTTCAATCTGTTCAGGCTAAGCCTCCAATTCACTTTAAAGATGAAAGTTTGTTTAGGTAAATGAAATAATTATAGCATTTGTATATTAAGAATAAAACCTCAGTCAATCAAAAATGTTTATAAAGAGTTTACACCAATCCATAAGGAGGGTTGCAATACAATGTTTAACGAAAAATGCATAGCTTAAATCTATATTCTTTTTTTTTAATTTTTTTTATTCAACGTTTATTTATTTTTGGGACAGAGAGAGACAGAGCATGAACGGGGGAGGGGCAGAGAGAGAGGGAGACACAGAATCGCAAACAGGCTCCAGGCTCTGAGCCATCAGCCCAGAGCCTGACGCGGGGCTCGAACTCACGGACTGCGAGATCGTGACCTGGCTGAAGTCGGACGCTTAACCGACTGCGCCACCCAGGCGCCCCTGAAATCTATATTCTTTACTTATTGCAAATATTTTTGTATATAAATGAGTGTGAGTATAAAAGAAGTGATATGTATGTATAGATATGTGCTTGTATAAAATAAGTAAAGTGACTTAAAGTAAATATACAAAAATGGAATCAATAGTTGAATCTTAGTGTTTCTGATAATTAACATCAATAACTATGAATGACTACTAAAATATTTACATACATTTAATTTTGACAGTAGCACTGCAAACTCCTGGATGCTCTCTTGTACAGACCTGCTTCATTAGCCTCCCCACCTTCATAGCAGCTACAATTGCGCAGACGTTTTGTAAAATCCCATCCTGTTTTCTTCTTTACAGTGAATTGGACTTTGGCTGAGCATTGGCCCAAACTTGGGTCAACCAGGGTACCTTTCATGGTCATTTGTCATCTGATCTGAGAACTCGAAAAAGAAAAATGAGGGTTTAGATGACAAGAAAAATGGAGGTGGGAGATGGTTGGTGTTTATTCCTGTATTTTCAAATTCCCTTCAATACCACTTTTCCTCCTTTCTGCGATCCCACTATATTTCCATATCTGAATTTATGACACACCCTATTTGTTTTTTTGTTTTTTGTTTTTTGTTTTTGTTTTTTTTTTCAACGTTTATTTATTTTTGGGACAGAGAGAGACAGAGCATGAACAGGGGAGGGGCAGAGAGAGAGGGAGACACAGAATCCGAGGCAGGCTCCAGGCTCTGAGCTGTCAGCCCAGAGCCTGACACGGGGCTCGAACTCCCGGACCGTGAGATCGTGACCTGGCTGAAGTCGGACGCCTAACCGACTGCGCCACCCAGGCGCCCCTGACACACCCTATTTGTACACTGATAATTAATTTCTGAATGTGCTCTTGTGAAATTGAAATTATTTAAAACCAACATAGTACAATTACTCTAATTCTCTGAGGAAACTGAGGTTAAGGGAAGTTAAGTACCTTTCTCCAAAGTCATACAACTACTGGAGCTCAGAGGTATCTTTTGGACTCAGGTCTGACTTCAACATCCACACTCATTCCCTTACTCCAAGATCAGGAAGAGTGAGGGATTACTGATGACGCATGAGCTTTTAAATTTTTTTGAAATTTTTCCTATATTTTCCAAATTTTCTATAATAATAATTTATATATATATGTACATATGTGTGTGTGTGTGTGTATATATATATATATATATACATATATAATTTGTACATTGTAAGACTCTATTATTAAAATTTGAGAACTTGAGCATATAATAGTTATCTGGATTGGGGATTGGAGTGTTGAGTTCTGTGGAAAGGAGGAAATGTATTGAAATGATACCAGAGATGAATTTCATCTGTTCTACCTCTTTTTGTTTTTATATATTATAGTCAATTGTTGGATATATTCCTTGTTTGCCTATGAGTGTATATTATGCAGTTTGGGATATAGTGATACATCTATATATCTATTCTATCTGTGTCTACATCTGTGTCTACACACACACTCAGATCTGTACTTTGCTGCTATATGTTGAGGCTATGTTATTAGGTGCTTATGAATGAATAATGAATATGTTTTCCAAGTGGATTAAAACTTTACATTATAAAATACTCCTTTTTAACTCTATTAATGCTTTTAGCTTAAAGTCTGATTTAGCATTATAAATATAGCCATATCAACTTTCTATGTATTGATATTTTTGTTATATATGCATTTTTAAGCCCTTTATGTCTTTTTATTTTAGATATCTTTCTTATAAAAAGCAAAGTTTTGTTTTTTTAAAGTGGGATAATCTTTGAGTTATAATTGGACTCTGATCCATTTACATTTGTTCTTAGATCAATATTTTTGAGATAGATCAAACCCTTTTTGGATTGCTTTATCTTTTTAATGATTCTACCTGTTCTTGTTTCTCTCATTTTTTACCTACTCTTTGATTGATTACTATCATTAGTGATTCCCCTGGAGATTTCAAAATGATTCGTAACTAATCAAGGTCTAAATATCAATCAGCTTTTTACACCTTCTACAAAAATATGCAAGGACTTTAGAAAAATAAAGTTCCCATTATGCCCTCCTGATTATTCCTCTTGCATTGCCAACATTCATTTTTTAAATTTCTTTTTTAATAATCGTTTTAAAAGTTTATTTATTTAGAGAGAGAGAGAGAGACAGAGACAGAAAGCAAGTAGAAGAGGGGCAGAGAGCGGGAGAGAAAGAGAATCCCAAGCAGAAGCATGGACTCATGGATCTCTCATGAGATCACCTGAGCAGAAGTCGGATGCTTAACGGACTGAGCCACCCTGATGCTCTGCATTTCCAACATCCAAATGGGAGCTTTACCCTTCTTCTGGGAGAACAATTTTTACTACTTCTTGTTCTGCCATCTGCTGAGTATATATATATTTAGTTTCCTTAATTTTGTCTGAAAATGCAAAGAGGTTTTTCAACTTTGGAGATGTTTAAGTCAACAGTTGGGTTTGAGCTTTTGTTACTGTTGCTTTAAGCTTTTGAAAACGCATTCGTAAATAAGGAAAAAGGGAAATTGACCTCAAATATTCGGCTCTCTGAACCTCGTTAAAGCTGGTTCTGGCCTGGTGTGTAAAGTAAATACAGGGGCATTTCAAGTCATTTAGTGGTTAAAACAATTCTACGTATTTTCCGCACAGATGAATGGATTGCTTGAATGGTTTCTGTCTGGGCCAGATGTGGCTATTCTTGGCTGGGCGTGCCCCTATATTTATGGACGAGTGACAAAGTGGTGGTTGGTTTAGGATGTCCTTGCCTGGACACGCTCAGCGATGTTCCATGTGTTATACCATCCTCGGGCAGGATAGCCTGGCCTTGGTCTAATCGTGGTGGCAGAGTTCCAAGAGACAGAACGGAAGCTTGAAATCTCTTTTGAAACTTAGATTCAGAACTGGAAAACTGCCACTTCTGTCAGATTGCTTTGGCCAAAGCAAGTCCCAAGACCAGCGTAGATAAGGGGGCAGGAGAAAGATTCCACCTTCTGATGGGAAGAACCAAAGAGTCACATTGTAAATGGTCCAGACATCGCAAGTAATCTATCACAGCTGGTAATACTTGATGAATTTATTAGTAGTCTCTTGCTTTTAAAGTGATATGCGAATATATCTTATCTGGCTTTTCTAGTTGTCCTCTGAGGCGGAGGTGATCTGATTTATTTAGTCTAGCATTACTATTACTGGGAGACTATTATTTCTGCTTTCTAGGAACTCTTATTGTACAAACTGGCACAGCTAGCAATCGTGAAACTATTATATTTTTGCAATAGTGGAACTATTATATTTTTGTTAAAGAAAGACAATAATTATGTAAGCGGCATTACTTCCCCCCACCCTCCCCACTAAGCAGTAATATTCACTCAGTCACATAAAATACACTGGCTGGGAGGTCAGGCAGCTGTTTAGTGATACTCCATTTGCTCCCAAGGGGTTCATATACTAGCATGCTTAGTTATGTTTACTTCAAGTGGCTACATCATGTAAATTTAGTTCTTGACATGCAATTCAGGAAATTGAGTCTCTTTTATACGGTTCACTGATTATAAAGTCCATGCACAGTTTATTGGATAGTTTCCACTCAATCAGTCTGCCTGGCATAATTTTTCCCAAGGGGTTGGAACTTGATGTTGCTATTTCAATCCCAAGTAGATCTCCTTGCGTTGTAATAGTTGGGAACTCATGATTTCCATTTACGCTGACTTTCACAGACGTGCTAAACTGTTGTTTCCTTTTCCCTGCTAGCACCAACGCGAGAAAAACAAACCGAAGCCAGTTGTAAGTAAAATAAGAGTGAAGAGGGTATGCTCCATTAAACAACTGCTTGGAATATTTCCCATTATTTTCTTTTATTCCACATGAGGAAGAAGCAAAATTATTAATTTGTAAAAAGTACCTATTGTTTTCTCTTTGGCAACGTCACCAGTTTTAAATCCTGCACTCCCCAAATGACATTACTCTTTATCAAATTATTGAATTGGTAATGTTTAGTATGGTAGAGAGACAGCGTAACTTACCTCACTAGCCCATTTAATGGAAGAATAATGCTAATTTCAAAGGCTGCGTGGTATGGTTCATCACAACTTTACTTTCTTCTTTTCAATATTTATTTTTCTAAAGATGATAAACCAATTAGCAACTATTAATTCATTTGCTACCTTATGACCAGCACTAGACTCTCAGAAATGAAGGCATGAGAAATATCCCTTTTTAGAAGAACACAGATAAAAAGATGTTTAAAAAAGAAGCCTCCACATTTAAAGTGCAGAGTAATTAAATGCATATGTAAATACATTTTTAATACTCATTGTAAAAAGTCACACCCCAAAACTGATTTCTAAGGACCATACAAAACACTGTAATTCCCCCTGGCTATTCTTTCAAATTGCAAAAATGTCTACCTCCCTCAGAACTCCCAAAGCAGTAAATTTATAGTAATTATATAGATAAATATCACAATCTACCTTCCTGTGTAGTTATTTATGACCAGATGATATTTTTTACTCTGGAGAATAAATATTTTGATTAGTAGAGTCTATTTATTTACATATGCTCCATAAAGCCCAATGCATTAACTGCACATAATAGGTAATCAATAAACAGCAGTGACTGATTAGTCATTGAATAAAAGAGTAAAAATCAGTGAGTAACTTAAAATTTGTTTGAGGATATTTTAGGCTTGAAAACAAATAGTATGTAAATAAGCAAAATTCTGAGAAGGGAATTATAGAAAAGCAAGGTGTATAAGAAATATGCGACAAATCTGGAGATAGTGAATATATTTTCCTAGCTGAAATACAAGAGGCCATTGTGGATTATGGTGGAAAAGCCATAATTTGAAGTCAATCTATCAAAGGATCTGAATATCAGATGTCAGACTTTAGGCTTCATGACAAATATTTAAGTCAATCCTGGGTCTTGATTAATGGAATAACATCCAGAAAGCAAATCAGCTCATCACTCTCCTCACTAACCACCAGCTGAGCAAATTTTCCTCAACAAATGGTGTAAATCCTGTGAACGAACGAATTTCACCCTGACTAACCCTCGGAATTTTTCTCAAAACAATCTTCTGCTGGAACACAGAAGATTTACTCTTTTTTTTGAAGAAGTCCTTTACTCTTTCTTTTTGCTTATGCCTACTAAGGTCTCAGTTTAGACCTAAATTTACTTAGGCAACCTCCTCTTCCACAACACGAATCCCGTAAGACATACTTCATGTGTTCCTATTTAGGTATTATTACACATCTTTTAACCTGTCAGAAAAATATTCAAGCTTCTTTAAAGCACCCACAGATTTCATCTCTTCTTCTAACACCAGAACCTAGCATAGAGCCCGGCACATATTAAGTGCCCAATTGTGATATTTGATTGAACCGTTGGTAATGCCTTACGTGGTATACAGCAAAATCGTGGTTTCTGCCCTCCAAATGCCTACAGTAAAATTAGACAAAAAAGATAATCTAAAAGAAGTTAAATAACAACAAAAATGTAAGCAATATCAAACATACACAGTGAATAGTGTAGATGATGAGCTCTTCAGTTTTAGAGACCAGGGAGGAAACTGTGTGATCTGTACTTTCAGGGAGGAATCACAAATGAACTAGGATTTGAGCCGAGAGTCAAAGGATCCATAGGATAAACTGAGAAGACACCAGAAAAGAGACAAATCCGTGTGAGATTTAGTGTAAACAAATACAAGAAGAAAACAGAAAATTACAAGGTATACTCCATGAGCACAGAGCAGACCAGTTCGTCAATGTGGAATTTCACATAGGCAGTAGTAGATGGTGAGACTTGATAACCAAATGAGGAATAAAGGTGAAGGGGGTCAAGAGTTACAAACTTCCAGTTATAAAATAAATACATC
Source organism: Felis catus (assembly GCF_018350175.1). NCBI lineage: Eukaryota > Metazoa > Chordata > Mammalia > Carnivora > Felidae > Felis > Felis catus. The sequence continues at coordinate 26,399,172 of NC_058378.1, read as the reverse complement.
ATGTTCAGCATAGTGACTATAGTTAATATTGTATTACATATTTGAAAGTTGCTACAAGGGTAGATCTTAAAAGTTCTCATCACAAGAGAAGAAAATTCTATAACTATGCACGGTGATGGATATTAACTAGATTTACTATGGTGATCATTTCAAAATATATGCAGATACTGAATCATTATATTGTACACTTGAACTAATATAATGATAAGCATCAATTATATCTAAAATATAAGGATAGAGTATGAACACTCCTAATCATGGTTCTGGGATGCAGGATTTAGACAGACCCTCTGTTAAGACAGAAAATGAGGATCAGAGCTTCTGTCCTTCAAATGTACCACCTGCATGAACCACCTCCCATGTTATTATTAATTCAGGTCGGCCATATTCTCTTTCTGTTTTCCATCTTTATTTTCTCCCCTTAGCCTTGACTATATGCTGATCCAAATAATTTTTTTTTTCATCTAAAGTCTGGCATTTCTTATTGCAGTAGTTGGTATCTAACCTTGTTCCTGCCTCTATTTCCATTTCTGCCTTACCACCAACGACTGAATGCTAGCCATACTCTTTAATGTTCCTACCTCCATGTATTTATGGCTTCAAGTGTCTTTGTTTTTGTTTTGTTTTGTTTTGTTTTGTTTTGTTTTGTTTTGTTTGCTTTGCTTTGCTTTGCTTTGATTTTAGCCAGTCCAGCTGTTTTCTACATTGGTGCATGACACAGAAAGTTTACCAAACAAAACTATCCAGATTTTAGCCCAAACACAATTAGCGTTAGAGAGAATAAAATAATAAAAAAAATAAACAGCAATAAAAAATTATCCATGAAGATTAATTTACAACTGTGCATGAAAAAGACTAGAGGGAAAGACATGAGTTTACTTTAGTAGTCTAGGTGAACTTATTAGAAAAGTATTTTTTCAATGTTCTGGATTTAATGGATTCTCTAGCCCATCCCCTGTCTATATTCAGGGATGGGGCACAAGTGATGGTTCTAAATATCTTACTCTTCTGAAACTTGTGAGTGGGCCCTTGGCACTAATGTATTATAGCATACATCATAGCCTGTGATAATAATGGGAAATTGAAATTACTTCCATTTGAGTAAAATAGAATGACGCTCCAGTTAAATATATACAACCAGCTTCAGTTACAGTGTAAATCATTTGTAATGTTATTTTATAAATCATAACTCTGAGATAATATCTGGAAAGCAGTTGTTGAAAGACAGAATGGGCTGCTCTATCTTGAGCAGCACCGAGGTTTCCTCCTACAATGGGAAATTCCATTCGCCTTATTTTCACTTCTTTTTAAAAATTGTTTCAGAGAAATGCTCAGTCATTGCCTAGTTCTCTCAAACATGTCAACTCTTTCGTTTTTTACTTTATTCATTCTATTTGAGACTATTTTCTGATGTGTCTAGCCAGGATGACATTTGTTTACTACATTAAAAGAAGCTATTTCTAGATGCAATTACGAAGTAATTTGTCTTCTGTCAATATGCCTCCATTTTTCTTAAACTCACTCAAATACAAAGTCACACAGACAGTACCCAATTGTTCTTATTTCACACTGCCTTTCCTTTCCTGGAATATTTGTCTATGCGTTGGTGGGAACTTCTAAAACCTAATTTAAAAAGAAATTCTTCTTGATGTTTTGATTTAATCAGTTCCTCATGTAATTGGGCACACACCAAAAAATGAAACAAAAACAAACCGACCTGTAAATGAAAGGCGAGGTATAATTTTCAAATTGAAATCATGTTGTATGAAAATTTTACTATCAATATTCCATTGGAAGCAAGGAAGAATTTTCCAAAAGTATCAAAATGTGGATTACTGAAAAGAGATTTTAAAAATAGATGGGGCGCCTGGGTGGCGCAGTCGGTTAAGCGTCCGACTTCAGCCAGGTCACGATCTCGCGGTCCGGGAGTTCGAGCCCCACGTCAGGCTCTGGGCTGATGGCTCAGAGCCTGGAGCCTGTTTCCGATTCTGTGTCTCCCTCTCTCTCTCTGCCCCTCCCCCGTTCATGCTCTGTCTCTCTCTGTCCCAAAAATAAATAAACGTTGAAAAAAAAATAAAAACTTTAATAAATTATAATTAGAATAGTGTTCATGATTTCTTCATTTGGGGAATTTATCAAGATTTTTCAAAAAATTTGAAGCCAAGGTATCATCAATCTTTGTGACTATTTCATGATTATATAAAAACAATGGGCATCCTTCCACTGATCTACATGTTTATTTTTGTGCCAGTACCGTACTGTTTTCATCACTACAGCATCGTAATATAACTTGAAGTCAGAATTGTGATGCCTTCAGCTTTGTTTTTCTTTTTCAAGGTTACTTTAGCTATTTAGGGTCTTTTGTAGTTCCATACAAATTTTAGGATTATTCGTTCTAGCTCTGTGAGAAATGCAGTTGGTATTTTGATAAGGATTGCATTAAATGTGTAGATTGCTTTAGGTAGTATAGACATTTTAATAATACTTGTTCTTCTGGTCCATGAGCATGGAATGTCTTTCCACTGCTTTCTGTGCTCTTCAATTTCTTTCATCGGTGTTTTACAATTTTCAGAGTACAGGTCCTTCACCTGTTTGGTTAGGTTTATTCCTGGGTATCTTAACGTTTTTTGGTGGAACTGTAAGTGGGATTGATTCCTTAATTTCTCTTTCTACTGCTTCCATATTGGTGTATAGAAATGCAACAGATTTCTGTACATTGATTTTGTATCCTGTGACTTTACTGAAATTCATGTATGAGTTTTAGCCTTTTTTTGGTGGGATCTTTCAGATCTCCAATATAGAGTATCATGTCGTCTGCATATAGTGAAGGTTTTACTTATTCTTTGCTAATTTGGAGGTCTTCTATTTCTTTTTGTTGTGTGACTACTGTGGTTAGGACTTCCAGTACTATGTTAAATAACAGTGGTGATGGTAGACATCCTTGTTTTGTTCCTGATCATAGAGATAAGGGAAACAAAGGCAAAAATAAGCTATTAGGACTTCATCAAAATAAAAAGCTTCTGCACAGCAAAGAAAACAATCAATACAAGTATCAGGCAACCTAGGAATGGGAGAAGATATTTCCAAAGGATGTATCTGGTAAAGAGTTAGTATCCAAAGTATACAAAGAACTCATAAACCTCAACACCTCCCAAAACAAATAATACAGTGAAAAAATGGACAGAAGACATGAATAGACATTTTTCCAAAAAGAAGACATACAGATGGCCAACAGACACACTAAACATTACTCATCATCAGGGAAATGAAAATTGAAACTGTGATGAGATATCACCTCACACCTGTCAGAATGTCTAAAATGAACAACACAAGAAATGACAGGTGTGGGGAAGGATGTGGAGAAAAAGGAACCTTCATGCACTGTTGATGGGAATGCAAACTGGTGCAGCCACTCTGGAAAACAGAAGGGAGGTTTCTCAAAAAGTTAAGAATAGAACTACCCTACAATCCAGCAATTGCACTACAAAAGTACTAATTCAAACTACAAAGTACTAACAAAAATAGTAATTCAAAAAGATATATGCACCCTAATATTAATGGCAGTATTACCTATAATAGCCAAATTATGGACACAACCCATGTCCATTGACTAATGAATTGATGAAGAAGATATCATATATATATATATATATATATATATATATATATACATATATGTGTGTGTGTGTATGTATATATATATATATATATATATATATACATACACACACACACACACACACACACACACCACCACCACCACCAGCACCGCCACACCACACACACCTGAATATTACTCAGTCATAAAAAGAATGAATTCTTGCTATTTGCCACAATGTGGATGGAGCTAGAGTATTATGCTAAGCGGAATAAGTCAGAGAAAGACAAACACCATAGGATTTTACTCATATGTGCAATTTAAGAACAAAACAAATAAGCCAAGGAAAGAGGGCAGAGAGAAAGGAAAATCCAAAAACAGACTCTTTCCTATAAAGAAACTGATGGTTACCAGAGGAGAGGTTGGTGGGGGGATGGGCTAGCTGGGTGATGGGTATTAAGGAGTATATTTGTTTTAATGAGCACTGGGTGTTGTATAAAAGTGTTGAATCACCATATGGTACACGTGAAACTACAATAACACTGTAAGTTAGCTAACTAGAATTTAAATAAAACTTTGAAAACCCCCAAAAACAGAAAACAATGGTATTCTTTTTTTTTTTTGCTACAGTTTAGACATTTTAATATACATAATTCTATATACACTTATAGATAAGTCATATTATTTTGTTCTGATTCTTCATGTGTGTCTTTGTTGTTGGTCTAGGTGGCTTTTGTTTTTGAACACATGATGCTTTAAAATCTCCCACTACGGCTCATGAGTCGCTGATTGAGCTTTGAGGGAAGCAAGATTTGCAGTCCTGTGTCTTCTGAGGCTCCAAATACATACAACCAGTCCTGGGATTGATAAATGAATAGGAAAGAAAATATATCTTTATTTTTTGTGGATAGTTTACCGTAGTTTTATTCTTCACTGTACTAATTGAGTATTTAAAATTATTTGGTCACTAAAAATTTGAAATGTTGCAAACTTACTTTTAACTTGTAATGTTTACTAAGTACTTATATTTTCCAAGTGACAGGATGACATGGTAACTTATTTGAGAGGCATACCACTTATTTAAGTTTACTCTGAAAACTATAGAATAAGTCACTTTTCTGCTGACTTCAAGTTTACTAAAGCAAACATTTCCAATAGCTAATTTTGCAAAACATATTGCTGGCCAACTTTAATAAATTAAGAACCTTCAATTTAGCACTGGTCTCTCAATGACGTTAATCTATCCACTTAGGGTACATTTATTATCTATCATTGTGCATTTCCACATTTAAGAGGGCAATTTATGTTGACATTTTACTCATAAAATACTAAAAGACCTGGACGCATTCCCAAAGTGACCCCTAAGTTAAAGGGTCATTCTAATCGATAATCCAAATGTTAACAGGATTAACTGTCAAAATTCACTTTTGATTTATAAGCAGATGTATTGTCTACTTATGCACATAAAAGTTTGATATCTGTCTTTAAATCCCAAGTGTGAGCAAATTGCTATTCTCTTCCTAAATATTTCAGAGTATATTTATTGGCTGCATTTTAATTAGATGTTCTAATTGCAAAATAGACATCAATTCTTGGTTTTGCCTCTATATTGTAATATTCTATCTTTCAAAAGAAAGGTCCTTTGGTCTTTCTTTAAGCTTTTGTCTCTATCCTTCAATTCAGATACCTTAGCTTGTATTAAAATCTGAACTAATGTTACACTGTTATGTTAACTAACTGGAATTTAAATTTGCCCAATACAATAAATTGACAGTTTAATTATCAGCAAAAATAAAAATTCATTTTATTCAAGATAAAATTAGTTGTCTGACTGAAATAAACACGTATGGTCTTTAAAAGTGTTCTTAATTTAATCAAATCACATTATACATAACAGTGATCTTAACTTTCTTGTTAACACAAAACATTACTGAAAATATTTTTTGTGTCACATAACCAAAATACTAAAACTAAATGTTTCCACTTGGAGCTGTGATTACTACCTTTAGTGTGGGCAACTATTTACTCAAAGGTTTTAGGAAAATAGATTTTAAGTTCTGAAAAATTTAGGGTGGACCTTTAAATTAATAAATTAAATCAAGAAAATATAGAGCTGGGGCACCTGGGTGGCTCAGTTGGTTGAGTGTCCAACTTCGGTTCAGGTCATGATCTCGCAGTTGGCGAGTTCCAGCCCCACATTGGGCTGGCTATTGTCAACACAGCATCCACCTTGGATCCTCTGTCCCCCTCTCTCTGCCCCTGCCACACTTGTACTCTTTCTCAAAAGAGAGAGAGTGAGAGAGAGAGAAAGAGAAATGTAATGTTGAAAGACAGCTAAGACACTCACTCCTGAGGAAGAATGAGGCGTGTTGCAGATTTGTGAGTAAAAGGTATGAAAACATTTATTTTACTCACAAACCTGCCATTTGGGCAGAGGGCAGCAGAGTAACTTGGCATCAGCTGGGACATCTCAACGGCTGAGAGCCAGAATCATCTACAGCAGGATTGTCCACGGGAAATACACAACAATCCACGTATGTAATTTTAAAAGTTTTAGTTCCACACTAAAGAAGAAGTAAAAAGAAATAGGTAAAAGTAATGCAATAATATTTTATTGAACCTAATCTGTTTCATCATTTAATCAACATTAAGATATTAATGAAATACTTTCCCCTTTTTTGTCCTGCTAAATCTTTGACATTCAATGTCTATCTGGCACTTATTGCGCATCTCGACTTGAAATAGTCACATTTCAAGTGCTTAATAGCCACTCAGTAACTCACACACCACAACTTTAACTGCTTGCTCACACCCATGTCTAGTGATTGATGCCATCTATAACCATAACATCTTAGCTGAGACTGTCAGCTGGAACATCTACATGTTTCCTTTCCTTGTGTGGACTTCCTTATAACATGATGATTTGCTTTCAAGGACAAGCATTGAAGAAGAGATGGTGGGGGATGGAAAGAGAGAGAGAGAGAGAGAGAGAGAGAGAGAGAGAGGTGCAGTAAGTCTTGCAGTTTATGAGATGCTCCAGAAGTCACATAACATAACTTTTCGGTACATGATCAGTCAAAACAGTCACAAGCTGGCTTAGGTTCAAGTGGAGTGTATAATTTAACCAATGTATACACTGGGTAATTTATTTCACAAAGTTTAAATGCTTGTAAGCAGAAAATTGACCATTTGCTGGGTAGAACTAAAGGCCAAGGGGTAGAATGACAGATGGAACTTGTAAAATAATAGCATTGGTTGCCAATAACCCTCTCACCTATATACTATGTAATGAGAGATGTGTATTCAGACAAAGGATGATGGTTTCACTGAATAGGAAAGGTTGAAGGGCTTATATCTACTTAGCACACGTGAAACCATGCACTTCTGCTTTATTTTAAACGCTGATAATTGATCACAAGTCTTTCCTGCTGAGCCCTGTCCTCAGGCTCAAGATTCTCAGTGTAGTGCTCCAACCAGCCACTATCAGTTGGTAGGATATTGATAAAAACTATTTTTCATCACTGGATTAGAAGTCATAATGCAAATTTGAGAGTAGATATCCTGGAAGAGACTATGAACAAGCAGGCCAGAGGAAATTTGGTACATAGCCTAGGATTTTATGTTTAAGACTTTAGAAGTGAAATAGGGCAAGAGAGACAATGTGACAACCAATATGGTTTGGAGTAGATTGGATCCAGCAACGAATTCCAATGGTGTGTAAGAGTTACATGGTCAATTAGGAGACATCAGGGATTGGGCCATCATAACCTAGATTCCAGGCCTACAAGGAATACGGATGCTGGTATAGTATGACGACAAGAAACAAAATATTAGTCAAAGATGATATATATTTTGTAGGGTTGGATAATGAAAAAAAGTAAAAGCAGAAAATACTATATGAAAGTGTATTTGAGAATAAAACAAAAGTTGTCCCTTGCCTCTAGTTCCAAACAGTGGTTGCAAAATAAAAAGAAGAATCTTCTCTTGAGGGTGTCATAAATAAGGCAGTATTTTAGGGACAATTTTTTTTTCCAGTTAAAATCAGGAAAGTGTCAGGAGCAATGATGATGTGATAATGGTAAATATTAATGATTGCATTTACTTCTCACAGCATATTTTTGACAGAAACTTTCATGACAAATGTTTAAACTGAGAAAACTGAGACCTAAAGTTAGCCCTCCACAAAATAATATCACATACCTAGGAAGCAGTTTAGTTTTATCCCAAAGCCTGTAGTTATAATAACCATTATCTCGTAAAAAGTGTTTCAATAGTAAGAAACACTTTATTAGTCTGATAGTTGTGTCTAAGATTTATGGAAAGAGAAACTCAAATTTCTTTAGTGCTCACTATGTAGTGGCCACTTTACAGCATTTTTTTTTTCTTTTATTGATGGACTGAGTCTTCTTCCTTCAACTTCTTTTTTTGCTAGAGCATTGACTCAAGAGAAACCTTCTGTATTACTCAGCATGTTTCTGGTTAAAAGGCAGTCAGGGACTTTTGATAAAATAAGGGCATCTTCATTTTACAGCCCCATTTAAATGCTTTCAATAATGCCTACATGTGCATATAATGATGTATATATACTACAATAGGAGAAGAATGCAATATGATCTTAATTCAACCAGTGATGAAAATATTTATTGCAGCATTTTCCAAAGATTCAAAATATCGTGATTGACTTCTTTCTTTTCTCTAAGCCATGTAATTGTATATTAATTACATTTTAGAAAGAGAAAATAGTAAGTACTCTATTAATTATTCATTTTCTTCATGTTTTTATTTTAACTTCTCATAGTTGATTGATATGCGTGTAGTGGCAGTGATATCTTTCTGAATCATATAACTTTCAGAACGTTTGTGATTTGTTTTCAGTTTCTTCAAAGGCATGCGTTTATTCTATCTTTAATGATGCCACCATTAACACCATGGCAAAATTTGTATGCTGCAAACGACTCAGTCCTAATGATTAAAAGAAAAACGTTAATGAATGGTAAATAACTCATAGTAAAAACTTCATATCATTGTTTAAATACACATGTCTATTTATGAGTTCAATATTGATTACAATGTCATTAAATCACTTTTCATCTTGCTACTGCATAAACAAATGACTTGGTTGTTCGCTAAAATTATAGTGAAGTGTAAATTGTGACAAGTGTAAATTTGTCAATATATTATATTAATGGCCACTTATAAAATGTACCTAGTGAAGTCTTGTAAAGACCACAATAGCATTTTAGGGATAATAGCAGATATTTGACCTGTGGGGATTTTTAGGGTTTCTAATGTCATATCAAGGAATCGAAGTTTCTGTTAATAGGATTTACAAAACACACCATTGTCATTATTCTTTCAGCAGGTTACATTAGTGGTGGTCTTACTTTTGCCCAATATTAATACCATTTAGCTGTATTCACATAAGAGTATTTTACAGATAGAAATGTTGTGTTTATTAAGGTGCTAATAATGTTATAAAAATAAACAAAAATAAAAGAAGCTTCAAAAAAAAGAAAAGAAAGAAAGAAAGAAAGAAAGAAAGAAAGAAAGAAAGAAAGAAAGAAAGAAAAAAGATTGATGGCCACTGGTCCCATTCTTTCACAGACATGGAAACATAGAAGCCCTAAAAAAGGATTGTGAAGATAGGACCAGTAATAACTAACTCTAAATGACAAAAGAGTAGTGATAAGATCGTGTGGGTCCCTCGAGTAGCAGAATATATGGAGAAACCATATACATCATTATAATTATAAATCAGCAGATTAATGCATTTTTAATGGAAATATAATCACTGGAAAGCTTGACCACTTGCTAAATTAAACTTTTCTTCCAAACATCTAATGAGTACAGTGGCACAAATCCTTGTTGTTATATTTTATGCCAGAAGTACATTAATTTTTGCATAACATGTTCGAGAAGAATAGTTTGAATTTGAATGGTTTGTAGCTGCACTAAGGTAAAACAGGTGATAAACCGAAAGATAAATAATAAAATAAACTTTTTCACTCTATTCGTGATTACGCATTTTTTATTTCTGTCATTTATCTATGGTACTAAAAGATAAAAATCCAGGGAACACATCACTGGTGAAAATTTATTCTACCAAATGAATACACAATACAGAAAACATTTTACATTTAATGAATAACAGTGAGACTTTAGTTTTTAAATGTTTTTAATGCTTATTTACTTTTGCAAGAGAGACAGAGTACGAGTGGAGGAGGGGCAGAGAGCGAGGGAGACAGAATCTGAAGCAGGCTCCAGGCTCTGAGCTGTCAGCACAGAGCCAGACCCAGGGCTCAAACTCGCCAACCGTGAGATCATGACCTGAGCCGAAATTGGATGCTTAACCCACTGAGCCACCCAGGCACCTCTGTTTGTAGTGAGACTTTAAATGTCAATAAATTCTAGTAAAATTGATGGAATATAAACATACTTCTGTATGTTAACTTGTGCCATTTCTATCTCCTCTTCCATTTTATTTAATTTCTCCTCTCATCAACACACTCATTTATTAATTGATATAGTCCCCTGAAAATATTTACTTCATGTATATGCCATACTATATTTAAACTAAACTTGAAAAAAATTGCAAAGTGAAATAATTGTTTCAAAAAATAAATACAAAGAAATGCATATACTTTTCTGTCATGAAGGATGTGATACACACACACACACACACACACAAACTTCTATGTATGTGAGTTTGTTCCACATACAGAAGAGTACACAGAATAATACAAATTATATTTTACATATCTTAACTTGTTCCTACTTTTGTTTCAAATATTTTTTTTTTTTCCCCAGGGCACCTGGGTGGCTCAGTCCATTAGGCGTCTGACTCTTGATTTTGGCTCAGGTCATGATCTCGTGCCACATGAGATTGAGCCCCGTGTTGGGCTCTGTGCTGACAGCACAGTGCTTGATTGGGATTCTCCTCTCTCCCTCTTTTTCTCCCTTTCTCACCCCTTCTCCCATTCATGCTCTGTGTCTCTCTCAAAATAAATATTAAAAACATTTTTCTATCTTTATGAAATAAATACAGATATTTTTGAAGGTCTCTGTGTACCCCTTTCCAAACACATTCTCACTCTAAAGGAAACCAAGTTCTGAAAAAAATGTGATGTTTTCATTTGGTAAAAATAATACCCGTATCTACAAGTGTAAACACTATCCCACACTCTTGAATATCTCAGCCCCCCAAAAAATCAGAGTTCGCATGAAAAATCTCAGTAGCAACATTAAAAGCTAAAAGACCAAAATTTTGAAGTTCTGAAGAAAAAGTGTTTCAAGTCGAGAAATTTAATTCAAGTTAAATTATTTGTTAACATGGGGAAATATACATTTAAAATATTACCTAAAATTGAATATGTATACATTTAAAAATTTATGAAAGATTGGGGAAAACAAGGAATCCAAGAATGTAACACAAAGAAAATTCTACATGATACCTGTTTTGCCACCACAGAAAGCAAATTAATCTTTTTTTATGAACATATATGCAAAAATCCTAAACAAGTTATTAGCAACGTAAATGTACCAGTCTGTAAACAGTATATTATATCATGATCAAGCTACATTTAGCTCATGAATGTTAGGTTGTTTTAACATTTGAAAACCACTATTTGAAAGCAGGTAAAGGAGAGATATAACATAATTATCAGAAAGGTTGCAAATTTATTTGAAAACATTAAGCATCAATGTGAAATAACAAAGAGGTTTCTGAGCACATTGGGAATAGAAGGAAATTTCTGTGATCTAATATGGAGTGTCTACATAAACTATAGAAACTACTGTATTTTATGGTGAAATATTGAAATCTGCACTTTGAAATAGGAAAAAAGGAAAAATGTCCCATGTTCTGGGGTGCCTGGGTGGTTTAGTCAGTTGAGTGTCCGACTTTGGCTCAGGTCATGATCTCATAGCTTGTGGGTTCAGGCCCCATGTAGGGCTCTGTGCTGACAGCTCGGAGCCTGGAGCTTGCTTCGGATTCTGTGTGTGTGTGTGTCTCTCTTTCTGCCCCTAACCCATTTGCATTCTGTCTCTGTCTCTCTCAAAAATAAATAAATATTAAAAAAATTAAAAAAAAAGAATGTCCTATGTTCTTACTTCTGTATCATATAGGAAGTCTAACCAATGTAATAAGGTAAGAAAAATAAATAAATGGAAAAATATCTGGAATGGTAAAAAGAAACCTTAATTTTCCGATGATGTAATATTATATGTGTACCGGAAGCCGCGCTATCCAGCCGGCCTGATGGCAGGGCCCTGAGGTGGACGGATCAGGACTGCATGGCTGCCCACCGAAAGGGAAGCTTCTTGTACTCCTGCTTTTATGTAATTTGGCCTTAGCATTGGTCAGGGAAGCCCCCTTACCAATGAAAGTACGTGGGGATCTGTCGGTTGGGGAGTTGCCCACGACAGGCCCCCGGGAAAAGAACCATTGGGGAAAGAAATAAGATTCCACAGGGAAATTATGCAGCCCTATATCCAGCCCTTGCCACCCCCTATGAAGACTCCTCTACCTAAAGGAAGGAGGATAGCCCCATATATTTCCCAGCCAAGGAGGGGACAAATGTGTTCGAAATCCCCACTCAGGCAACAAAGGAATGTGTCTATGGATACTAGTGACTCCAACCCCTAGGCCCACTTGGCCCCCAGGAGGTATTCCAGATGATGATTGGACCTGGTGGGTTAAGGTAAAGAATGGTTCATTAGTTCCTACGTATACATTGTCTCTCTAGGAGCGCATACGGCCTGGGTTCCCAGGGCCCTCCTGGCTCCCTCCCGGCACCCCAGACCAAAGTGAAAACTTTTGTTTCTTGTACTGCAAATGGTTCAAAGGAACAATTAAGAAGTCATGTCCCTGTAAACATTCCACTTGAGGTGTTGAGAGATAGATGACCTTTCATGAAAATAGCAAAGCAAGCACTTTATAAACTATAAATAAAGGTAGATACATAATGAAAATAATATGGAGAAATTAACCAATAAGCAAAGGGCAGGAGGGAACGTTACAAGAAAATAACCATGCTGCTCCTTAATGGGTGATTCCACAAAGGAACATTTTTATAATTAGGTAAAGCTGAGAAACATAGATGACGCACGCTACAAGGAAATTGCTAACAAATATAAGCCACGTTTGCCACAATAAAGCGGCCAGTCGAACACACTGTTGTTGTCTGTGTCCATTTGTTATTTTTGCCAACGCCGTTCATCCTTTGGGAACCCCTGGACCTGCTGGAGCTGGACTCCAGCATGTGTGTGAAGAAACAAATAAATCATAAGAACAATTAAAATTCACACAAATTTAGTATGGGTATTTATAATAGTATTTTTATATGTGTGAAAAAAATTACAAGCACAAAGTGAATTTAAAAGTGTATCTTCTGGGTGAAGGGATGGGCAAAATAGGTGAAGGGGAGTGGGGGGTGCAGGCTTCTAGTTATGCAAAGAATAAGTCATGGGACTAAAAGGCACAACATAGGGAACATAGTCAACGGTATTGTAATAGTGTATGGTGACAGATGGTAGCTACACTTGTACACTTGAAACCAACGTAACTGTGTGTCACCTATACTACAGAAATTGAATATATAAATTTCTGTAAATAAAAATAAATTAAAATAAAAAAATAAATTATGTCTTTGAAAATAAGACACATTTTAGATACGTCTTATAAAATGCACAATAGGAACAAGATTACAAGAAGATGACAAAAGCCAAGGCAGCAGTTTTTGCATTCTCAGAAACTCCACGTGAAAAGAGAACAATGAGGGGCACTTGGGTGGCTCATTCGGTTAAGTGTCCGACTTCAGCTCAGGTCAGAATCTCATGGTTCATGGGTTTGAGCCCTCCGTCAGGCTCTGTGCTGACAGCACAGAGACTGCAGCCTGCTTCAGATTCTTTCTTCGGCTCTCTCTGCCCCTCCCTCTCTTGTGCTTTGTCTCTAAAATAAATAAACATTAAAAAATAGAAAGAGAAAGAAAGAAAGAAAGAAAGAAAGAAAGAAAGAAAGAAAGAAGAAAGAAAGAAAAAAGAAAGAAAGAAAAAAGAAGAAGGAAGGAAGGAAAGAAGGAAGGAAGGAAGGAAGGGAGGAAGGAAGGGAGGAAGGAAGGAAGAAAAGCGAGCAATGAGATAGTCCTGCCAAAGGTAGCAAACTCGAATCTGATCAACTTTCTGTATCCAGCATGCAATCTGCACCAAATAGAAGGGAATGAGAAACATGTTGAATTTCAGCATGCCTATGCATTATGCAAAATCCAGACCATGGAAAATCACCTTCCAGGTGAGTACAGGTTGTTTAACTGATACATCTTATAATAAAGAAAGGGATGGGAGGGATTGTAAATTAATAGAAACTTGAAAAGCATTAAAAAAAGTAAAAAGGCGAGAGACACTAAATTGTTTGACTAGTAATGTCATTTGTATGACAAAACTATCAAAAAACACCAAGTTTTTACCGTAATGAAATAGTGTTTGCATAGGTGGAAAAGAGGTGGCTGGGATTCGGTTTGGGCACATGAGGGACTTTTGGACTCGCTAGCATAGTTCTGTTTCTTGATGAAGATGGTTGTTACAAATGTGTTTGCCTTATAATAAGTACAGCTTTAAAATAATTTAATAATTCCCACCCACTAACAAGTAGTGTGTCTTCATTTATTTAATGTATCTCACTGAAGTTTTAATTTTTTTCCTGTAAAATTATTGTGTAATTTTGTCTTACCTATTCAAAGCTATTGCTTTTTAAAATATAACAGATACAAAAATAGAAATGCACTGCTTAGTAAATTATTATATGACCTGATACGTCAGTTCTAAAATTAAATGGATAGCATATGGCTAAGACTAGCAAATTATTTCCTTTTGTGTGTGTTTTTTGTTGAAATTCTGGTTGGTTGACATACAGTGTAATTTTAGTTTCAGGGATGTGACATAGTGACTCAACACTGAAATACAAACACCCTGCACTCAGGACAACTGCCCTCTTTAATGCCCACCGCCCGTTGAACCCATGACCCCATCTACCTCTCCTCTGGTAACCCTAAGTTTGTTTTCTGTAGCTGAGTCGGCATCTAGGTTTGCCTCTCTCTAACTTCTTTGTTTTTAACCTATGCTTATTTGTTTTGTTCTGTTTTCAAAATTTTTATTTAAATTCTATTTGGTTAACATATAGTGTAATATTAATATCCGGAGTAGAATTTATGATTCGCCACTTACCTACTACACCCTGTTCTCATCACAAGTACCTTCCTTAATACCCATCACCCATTTAGCAAAAAGTTTAAATGAAAACCTATTAAAGAAAAGATAACAGAAGCACACAATGGAGAATTTTCCCAAACAATTATCTAGACTTATAAATCTAAACTTGATAAGCATTGTAGAAATAATGAAGTAATATACAAATAGAAAGATGAAAACCTAGAGATTTCAGAAACAGATCCACTTGTACAGAAGTGTCAGATTCATGTCAAAAATACTTTCCCAGGATAATTGGAGAAAAAATGTTCTTTTAAATAAATGATTGTAGAAAAATTATGCCTCCATATGGAAAAAATTAATTTGAATCTCTATTTCATATAATAACATACAAAATTCAATTTTCAGTGAATAATGGACCTATTGTGAGAGGTAAATTAATACATTTCCAGAAAATATAGAAATATCATGACTTGAGGGTAATGCCTTAAATAAGATACAAAAAACATTGTTTGAAAAAAATAATTAGTAAATTTAATTATATTAAAATGAGACCTTCTTTTCCTCAAATGATTGCATAAAGGGAATGAATGGGAAAAGATAGTAAAAACTCCTAAAACTAATAAATGTCCAGAATCCAGAATATATAAAAACCTTCTCAGAGGGGTGCCTGGGTGACTTAGTCGGTTGAGCGTCTGACTTTGGCTCAGGTCATGATCTCACGGTTTGTGAGTTCAAGCCCCGCATCAGGCTCTGTGCTGATGGCCAGAGCCTGGAGCCTGCTTCAGATTCTGTGTCTCCCTCTCTCTCTCTGCCCCTCCCCCGTTCATGCTCTGTCTCTGTCTCAAAAATAAATAAACATTAAAAAAAATTAAAAAAAAAACTTCTCAGAATAAATTTGAAATAGAAAAATGAGAAAAAGACACTTTAAAAAAGGCAATGAAAATAGGTTAGCAAGATTGTGAGATTCATTTGTAATTATATATAATATATAAATATAATATATAAATATATATATATATATATATATATAATCACAGTGAGATGTTACTACATACCTATCATATTTCTTTTCTTTGACTTTGGGAGTGGATATAAAGTCTATAAAGACATTGGAAAAGTACATATGTTTCAAATGAGGTACCTCCCTCCCTCCCATGCTCTGTGTGGAGCCTGCTGAAAATTCTTTTTTTTCTTCCTCCCTCTTCCCCTCTCCCTGGATCTCTTTCTCTCTAAAATAAAAAAAATAGTAACAATAATAAAAAAAAATCCAAAATGCACATTGTGTTTGGTGAACAAAAATAAAAAGAAACTCAAAATTGGACTTTTAGCAGGGTATAGGAAAAAGAATAAGTAGGGCTATTTTTAATTCTTTATTGAATTCCAATGTGTATTTCTATGATGATGTATCAGTATTTTTAAGACAGATATAATTTAAAAATATGTTTATTCAACTGTTTGTCTTCTCAGTAGTCAAACTGGTTTGAATAAGAAACCAAACAAATACTGCAACAGGATATAGAAAAGATATTACCTAAACTTGATGTCAGTTCAAGAGAGAATTTTTTGACAACTAAAACGTTTTTCTTTTTGATTAATTTTACGGTTGTATTCTTCATTTTGCAAAAATGAAAAGACAAACATTTGTAAGAACCATATAAACTTGCTTGAAATTCCACTGGTTTTGACCTACACACAGAAAATTTGCATTTCAGGGCAATATGTATATGATAGAAAAAAATGTATTGTCAATACTCTTGGTGCTTTTGTGGTCATTTGCAGAGACACACAGGGTGATGGAAATTTTGAATTGCCCCTCACGTGTATTCCTAGCTTAGTTGAAACAAGGAGATACTCTACCTCTTTGTTTCATCTCTGCAAACAAGTGTCCTTTTCATGGCGTATTTTGTGGACATATTTTACATTTCTGTACTTTTTGTCAATTTTACTGTTTAAAAATGGCCCCAAGCACAGCACTGAAGTTCTGTCTAGTGCTTCTGAGCATGAGAAGCTCTGATGTCTCTTACAGAGAAGAGATGTGTTGGTAAGTTTTGTTCCTGTGTCAGGAGTTATTTGTTGTTTGTGAGTTCAATGTGAATGAATCAATGATATATATTAAGTAGGGCATCTTTAAATAGAAACAAACAAAAAAACAAGCTTAAATTTTGATTGGCTGACGAACATGGAACCAGGGACTCCTAGGAACCTAATCCTGCATTTTTCTTAGAAGCAACGGTTTACTATTCATTAATTTGGTGTGTGCAGTGACTTTAAAGAATATATCTGCCACAAGTTAAGGGCAACTGAGAGAGGGAGGGAGGGAGAGAGAGAGATAAAAAGAGAAAAGGAGAGGAAGAGGACAGAGAGAGAAAGGTTTATATATATATATGTGTGTGTGTGTGTGTGTGTGTGTGTGTGTGTATATATATACACACAAATCCAGTGTCTTTATTATATATATGTATATTTATTATGTTTATATTTATTATTTACATTTATTTATATTTATAAATATATTATAAAATATTTATAAATAAATATTTATTTTTTTATTTATATTATTTATATTTATATAAATACATATATATAAATACATGTATATATATGTCTATACATGTATATGTATGTATATGTATATACATGTATATATATATAAAATCAACTGACAGAATGAGTATATGCCAAACAACGCTTTTTCCCTACATTTTCCTGGGTATTCTCAGACACACAATCTCCCCAAGTTACTCAAGTATTTCTCATATTGCTTCAAAATCCTATGAGATTTATGACTAGGAGTCCTTTAAATACATAGGTAAAATGCAGATTACTCATCCAGGAATGTAGACTTCTTTTTTTCTCCAGGTACATCATCTTTTTAATTTTTCATTAAAGGTTTATATTTATTTCCATGAAGACCAAAAAAATTAAATAGGTAACAATATATAAAGAAGTAAAATATAAGAATTTTTCTTTAAATGGAGAAAAACCTGTCATTAAAAAGCTCCCGAAGTACCATAAAGAAATAATAAAACAGACAAACATCTAAATATATAGCCAGATGACAGTGTTGAAGAAAAGATAATCTTCTTCCAGTAACTTTCGATATCTTCTTCATGTTTTTTTTTTCTGATAAATGAGTCTTTTTTTTTCAAATTTAAACATTATATATGGTTTAACATACTGATGAATAAATTGAGTCCTTTATAATTATGGGGAAAGGCAATTTACAGGAATGCAATCAGCCTTAATGACACAAATTAAAGTGTGTTTAAATATTGATAGCTTTTAAGTGTTATCATATCAGGGAAATGTTATGCATGTCAAAATTTTACTGTTAAATAGTTTGGGAAATTTATGTGTAATTATGTTGTATTCTGTTTATAACCAAAACAAACACAAACCAAGTCATTCATGACTCATGCTTCTCTTGAATTTAATATACATTTGCCTGATCAGAAACATAACTGAATATATCATTATTTTGACAGAGAATTATTCAACCAGGGAATTTTATTAGTTCTGTTATGAAAACTTAGGAATCCAAACTCAAGTGTATATGTAATTTAAATAATGACTAAGGTATAATAGATGTTTAAAATTGTCATGACTTATGTTCTATTTCTGTAAAGAAAACTTGACCGTAATTAACAACTTACAAGCAAAAACACAGACAATTCAAATAAATGGGACAATTCTTGAGTGAAATTTATGTTATTTGAATGAACTATTTAAATACCAATAATGCCCGATTACCATCAAAAATAAGTTTAAAAAATTTTGAGATTCGAAGAAAAATTCAGAGGCCTTTCTCTGGAAAGACTTCTCAAGTGAGTTAACAACATACTATCTAATTCTTAAACCAGTATCTTCTTGGATACTGGTTTTGAAATTATAGGATTTGAAAGGATTTGAAATTATATATATTTGACCAAATATAGAGTTTCATTAAAACTCTAGTCAGGTACTTTAATGCCACTTATAAAGTTATTTCATTCTAAGAAATGATCCATTACTTTATTTTTTTTTCCTTCCAATATTGTATTTAAATTCAAGTAAATTAACATATAGTGTAGTTTTGGTTTCAGGAGTACAATTTAGTGATTCATCACTTACAAATAACACCCAGTGCTCGTCACAAGTGCCCTCCTTAATGCCCATCACTTATTTAGACCATCCCCCACCCTCCTCCTTCCATCAACCCTCAGTTTTTTCTCTACATTTATGAGTCTCTTATGGTTTGTTTCCCTGTCTCTATTTTTCCCCTCCCCTGCGCTCATCAGTTTTTTTTTCTTAATTCCATATATGAGTGAAATTATATGATAGTTGTCTTTCTCTGAGACAACTTATTTCACTTAGCAAAATACACTCTAGTTCCACCCACATCTTTGCAAATGGAAAGATTTCTTTCTTTTTGAGGGTTAAGTAATATTCCATTGTATATATAAACCACATCTTGTTTATCCAAGCATCAGCCAATGGACATTTGGGATCTTTCTATATTTTGGCTATTGTTGATAGTGCTTCTATAAACATCGGGGGTGCATGAGCCCCTTTGAATCAGTATTTTTGGATCCCGTGAGTATAAAACTGTAGTGCAATTGCTGGGTCATAGGGTAGTTCTGTTTTTCACTTTTTGAGGAAACTCCATACAGTTTCCAGAGTGGCTGCACCAATTTGCATTCCTACCAACATTAGAAGCATGTTCCCCTTTCCCTGCATCCTCGCCTACATCTGTTGTTTCCTGTGTTGTTAATTTTAGCCATTCTGACAGGTGTGGGGTGGTATCTCATTGTAGTCTTGATTTGTAGTTCCCCGATGATGAGTGATGTTGAGCATTTTTTCATGTGTCTGTTAGCCATTTGTATGTCTTCCTTGGAGAAATGTCTGTTCATGTCTTCTGCTCATTTCTTGACTGGATTATTTAGTTTTTGGGTGTTGAGCTTGATAAGTTTTTATAGATTTTGGATACTAGCCCTTTATCTGATATGTCATTTGCAAATATCTCCTCCCATTCCATAGGCTGCCTTTCAATTTTGCTGATTGTTTTATTCGCTGTGCAAAATTTGTTATTTTGATGAAGTACCATTATTTCATTTTTGCTTTTGTTTCCATTGCCTCTGGAGACATTTCTAGTAAAAGTTGCTACAACTGAGGCCAAAGTGGTGGCTGCCTAGGTTCTACTGTGGGATTTTGATGGTTTCTTGTCTCACATTTATGTCTGTGATCCATTTTTAATTTATTTCTGTGTCTGGTGTAAGAAAGTGGTCCGGTTTCTTTCTTCCACATGTCACCATCCAGTTTTCTTAACACCATTTGTTGAATGTTTTTTCTGCATTTATTGAAAGGATCATATGTTTCTTATTCTTTATTTCATGAATGTGGTGTACAACATTGATTTGTGAATATTGAACCAGGTATACATCCCAGGAATAAATCCCACTTGATCATGGTGAATAATTCTTTTAATGTACTGTTGGATTTGATTTGCTAGTATCATGTTGGGAATTTTTACATCCATGTTCATCGGAGGTATTGGTCTGTAATTCTCTTTTTTAGTGGGGTCTTTGCCCACTTTTTGGAATCAATGTAACGTTACCCTCATAGAATGTGTTTGGGAGTTTTCTTCTCATTTCCATTTTTTGGAACGCTTTTGTAAGAATTGATATTAACTCTTTTTTAAATGTTTGGTAGAATTCCCCTAGAAGCTTTTTGTCCCCGGACTCTTGTTTGTTGGGAGAGTTTTGATTACTGGTTCAATTTATTTGCAGTTTATGGGTCTGTTAAAGTTTTCTATTTTTTCCTATTTTGGTTTGGTATTTTATATGTTTCTAGGAATTTATCCATTACTTCCAGATTTCCCAATTTGTTGGCAGGCCATTGCTCATGATATTCTCTTATTATTGTTTGTATTTCCACTGTGGTGGTTGGGACCTCTCCTCTTTCCTTCATGATTTTATCTATTTCAGTACTTTCTCTTTTCTTTTTGATAAGATTGGCTAGGGTTTTATCAATTTTGTTAATTTTTTTAAACAATCATCTCCTAGCTTCATTGACCTGTTCTGGTTTTTTTAAATATCATTTATTTCTGCTCTAATTTTTATTATTTCCCTTCTTCTGATGGTTTTAGGCTTTATTTGCTGTTCTCTTTCCAAATCCTTTAGGTGTAAGGTTAGATTGTGTATTTGAGAACTTTTTTTGCAACTTAAAGAAGGACTGCATTTCTATACACTTCCCTCTTATGACCACCTTTGCTGCATCACAAAGTTTTTTTTAAATTTTTTTTCAACGTTTATTTATTTTTCGGACAGAGAGAGACAGAGCATGAATGGGGGAGGGGCAGAGAGAGAGGGAGACACAGAATCGGAAACAGGCTCCAGGCTCTGAGCCATCAGCCCAGAGCCCGACGTGGGGCTCTAACTCACGGGACCGCGAGATCGTGACCTGGCTGAAGTCGGACGCTTAACCGACTGCGCCACCCAGGCTCCCCTTCAAAGTTTTTACACTGTTGAGTTTTCATTTTCGTTTACTTCCATGTGTTTTTTAAATTTATTCTGTCATTTTCTGGTTAACCCATTCATTTTTTAATAGGATGTTCTTTAACCCCCATATATTGGAATTCTTTCCAAACTTTTTCTTGTGGTTAACTTCAAGTTTCATAGTGTTGTCTGAAAATATGCACGTTATGATCTCAATCTTTTCATATTTGTTGAGGCCTGATTTGTGACCCAGTACGTGATCTATTCTGAAGAATGTTCCATGTGCACTCAAAAAATGTGTATTCTGCCGTTTTAGGATGAAATGCTCTGAATATACCTATTAAGTCTATCTGGACCAATGTGTCATGCAAAGCCATTGTTTCCATGTTGATCTGCTTAGATGATCTGCCCATTGCTGGAAGTGAGATGTTAAAGTCCCCTATTATTACTGTATTATTATAAATGAGTTTATAATATCATTATAAATAAGTTTGTTATTAATTGCTTTATAAATTTGTGTGTTCCAAGTGGGGGCATAAGTATTTACAATTGCTAGATCTTCTATTTGGATAGACCCCTTTATTATGATACAGTGCCCTTCTACATCTCTTATTACAGTCTTCGTTTTAAAATCTAGATTGTCTGATACAGGTATAGCTACTCTAGGTTTGTTTTGATGCCCATTAGCATGATAATTTGTTCTCCATTCCCTCACTTTAAATCTGGAGATTTCTCTGGGTCCAAAATGAGTCTCTGATAAGCAGCATATGAATGGGCCTTGTTTTGTTTTGTTTTAATCCATTATGGTAAGCTATGTATTTATATTGGGGCATTTAGTCCACTTACATTTAGAGTAATTGTTGATAGATATGAATTTAGTGCCATTATATTACCTGTGTAGTCACTGTTCCTGTAGATTGCCTCTGTTCCTTTCTATCCTTTGTTGTTTTGGGTCTCTCTATCCCTCTAAAAGGGTCCCCTTAAATATTTCTTGCAGAGCTAGTTTAATGTTCACAAACTCCTTTAGTTTTTCTTGTCTTGAAAACTCTTTCTCCCTCCTTCTATTCTGAATGAAGCATTGCTGGATAAAGTATTTTGGCTTCATATTTTTGCTATTTGGCATGTTGAATGTATCATGCCATTCTGCGGACAGGTCTGTGGCTAATTTTATGTGTCTACGCTTATAGGTTAAGGACATTTTTTTTCCCCTATTTGCTTTCAGAATTCTCTTTTTATCTTTGTGTTTTGAAAGTTTCACTATGATATGTCTTGGTGTTGACCTGTTTTTATTGATTTTGAAGGGAATTCTCTTGGACTTAAAGGCCTATTTCCTTCTTCTCTTTAGGGAAGTTATTAACTATAACATATTCAAATAAACCTTCTGCCCCTTTTTCCCACTTCTCTTGGAACTCCTATGATATGGATATTATCACACTTTTAGGAACCACTGAGTTCCCTAAGTCTATATTTGTGATCTAATAGTTCCCTCTCCCTCTTCCTTTCAGTTTCATTATTTTCCATAATTTTATCTTTATATCACTATTCATTCCTCTGTTTTTTCCATCTTCATTTCCATTACATCAGTCAGTTTTGCAGCTCAGTTATAGTGTTTCTTATTTCAGCCTGATTAGTTTTTAGGTCTTTTACCTCTGCAGCAAGAGTTTCACTGGTGTCTTCTATGTTTTTTTTTTTTTTTTTTGCAAGCCCAGCTAGTATTTTTATGACTGTTTTTTTAAAATTCTTGCTCATATAAGGGCGCCTGGGTGGCTCAGTCGGTTAAGCATCCGACTTCAGCTAAGGTCATGATCTCACAGTTTGTGGGTTCAAGTCCCATGTCGGGCTCTGTGCTGACAGCTCGGAGCCTGGAGCCCCTTTGGAAAATGTGTCTCCATCTCTCTACCCCTCCCCTGCTCGACTCTATCTCTCTCTCAAAAATAAATAAGCAATAAATGAATAAATAAATACATTTTTGCTCATATAGATTATATCTTTTTTGAGTAAATCCCTGGCTGTTTTTAATTCTTGGTCTTTCTTTTGGGGAGAATTCCTCCATCTTGTCATTTTGTCTAGGTTTCTGTCTTTTGTGTGTTATGAAAGCTTGTTGTGTTTCCTGCTCATGAAAAGAATGCTGTGTTAAGAGGGGCCATACAATGTCCAGTGCCTGATGTTTCAGGAAGTGCTTCTGGTGTATGCTGTGTGCACTCTTCTGTTGTGTTCTGGCTGCTCTTTTCCACAGATCAGTGCTCTGCAGAGTTTCCCCTTGCTTGCAGTGGGGAGTGTATGGACCCTTAAGTAAGTGTGCTTTGATTTGTTTGTTAAAAAAAGCCTGCCACACTCTCTGCCTCTAATTGTTCAGATCGTTCTCTTAATCATCTGGTTGATTTCCTAGGTGTGCAAAATTATTTGATGTTGATCTAGCTGTGTTTGAGAGATGAGGTATGCCCGGGGTCCCCCTACTACTCTGCCATCTAAACCCACCTCCCTTATTTTAATTGTTCATCAAAACACAGAGTGGTGCATCGCTGTATATTTTCAAGTTTTCTGAAAATGGATCCCGTCTAAATTTGAATTCTTCCAAAAGACCCTGAGGCTGAGATTTGAATAGTCTTAGTATATATATAGGAACCTCAAGGAGGGGAACCAGGGAGTGGTACCTGGAAGAGAAGATAGCCAGTGAGAGTGCAATATTAAGCCTGCTGTTACCACAGGCAACTAGAGAATCCTGAGTGAACACTTTGGGAAATGTTATTAAACACATATCCGGGGCACCTAGCCAGTTCAGTCAGTTGAGTGTCCAACTTAGGCTCACGTCATGATATCACAGTTGGAGCCCCGCATCTGGCTCTGAACTAACAGCTTGGAGCCTGGAGCCTCCCTCAAATTCTCTCTCTCTCTCTCTTTCTCTCTCTCTCTCTCTTTCTCTTAGCATATCTGTGGTAAATACAGATTATCGGGAATCATTTACTGAGAGCTGTTACCAAAGGTGTTAATTCACCACAATAGCAGACAGACCTGCAGCACTTTTCCACTGATTCCAGAAAAATCCCCTCTGGTCCAGAGAGGCTGGTCCTAGAAATCCTGAGGAGCATATCAGAATGGTTGGGATGTGGGCTGCGAATGCAATCTGCTATGAACGTTATCCCATATGATTTCATATGTGAGTTTGGCCTTTGTGCAGTTTTTAAAGGCAACTAGAATTCATAAAAAGAAAAAAAAGCACAGTAAGGGATATGTTAGCTTCACATGCATTTGATTTTTATATTAGGCTTTTAAAAATAATAGAAATTTTATGCCAGATGTTACTATTTTTGTTATATTTGTTAAATGTTAACCATTTAAACTTTATATTTGTTGTTTATATATCTATAACATGAAATATAAATGTTAAAAACTACCTATGATTTTTTTAGTATGTTATTTTTTTTTTTCCATTTTGGCTCTGAAATTTTACAAAGTTGACATTCTAGGTGGTAGGTGGGTCTTTTTTTTTTAAAGAGAAAAAGCATGTGTGCAAGTGTGCAAATGGAGGAGGGGAAGAGGGAGAAGGAGAGAGCGACTTTCTAGCAGCCTCCATGAGCAGCTCAGAGCCCACACTGGGCTCAATCTCATGGCTGTGAGATCATGACCTGAACCAAAATCAAGAGTCTGGTGTTTAACTGACTGAAACGCCCAGGCGGGTGGGCCTTCTGTTAATTTATCATATGGTTTTATAATTTGAATCAAAGACAGTATATTTCTTCAGCTCTGTGAATTTTTCTCCAATTTTCTATTTGTTTCTGACAATTCAATTTTATTTATTCTCATTTTAAGGAAGTCCTGATATATTAATATAGTGCTTTACGGATTTTTCTTCTATTTCTTTAATTCTTTTCCAGGAAATAATAAACTGATTTTCTTTTCTCCACCAGTTTTATTGAGATAAAATTTACCTATAACATCTAATAAGTTTAAGATGTACAGCATAGGGGCGCCTGGGTGGCGCAGTCAGTTAAGCGTCCAACTTCAGCCAGGTCACGATCTCGCGGTCTGGGAGTTCGAGCCCCGCGTCAGGCTCTGGGCTGATGGCCCAGAGCCTGTTTCCAATTCTGTGTCTCCCTCTCTCTCTGCCCCTCCCCCATTCATGTTCTGTCTCTCTCTGTCCCAAAAATAAATAAACGTTGAAAAAAAAATTAAAAAAAAAAAAGATGTACAGCATAATGATTTGATACATGTATATATTGCAAAAAAATTTACCACAATAAACTTACTCAACACCTTACTTCACATTGGTTTATTTTTCCCTTGTGATAAGAACTTGTAAATATACTCTCTTAGCAAGTTTCAAATATACAGTACAGTGTTGTTAAATATAGTCGTCATGTTGCACATTAATTTTAGACCTTTTTTATGTTATAACTGGAAGTTTGTACCACCTTTATCCAATTCCCCCTTCTCCCGTCCCTACTGTGGCAACCACAGATCTGATTTCTGTTTCTACGAGTTGTTTTTGTTTTTGTGTTTTGCGATTCCACAAGTGAGATCATAGTGAGATCATGCAATATTTACTTTTTCTGACTTTTTTCACTTAGCATTATGCCATCAAGATCCGTCCATGTTGTCACAAACAGCAGAATTTCCTTCTTTTTGGTGGCTGAATAATATTCCTGTGTGTGTGTGTGTGTGTGTGTGTGTGTGTGTGAGTGTGTACATACACACATTGTTTTTCTTTATTCATTCATCCACTGATGGACACTTAGGGCTTGGCTACTTTATTTATTTATTTTAACGTTTATTTATTTTTGAGACAGAGAGAGACAGAGCATGAACGGGGGAGGGTCAGAGAGAGGGAGACACAGAATCTGAAACAGGCTCCAGGCTCTAAGCTGTCAGCACAGAGCCCGAAATGGGGCTCGAACTCACGGACCGTGAGATCATGACCTGGGCCGAAACCGGCTGCTCAACCGACTGAGCCACCCAGGCGCCCCAGGGCTTGGCTACTTTAAATAATGCTTCAATGAGCATGATGGTGCACATCTCTCTCTAGGATATGATTTTATTTCAGCAGTGAAATTGCTAGATCATATGATAGTCTTTGAATTTTTTGAGGAAGGTCCATACTGTCTCCCATAGTGGCTGCACCAGTTTACCTTCCCACCAACAATGCACAAGTGTTCCCTTTTCTTTACATCCCCATCAGCATTTGTTACCTTTTATCTTCATAATGATAGCCGTTTTAACAGATGTGAGGTATAAGTCATTATGATTTTGATTTGCGTTTCCATAATGATTAGTGATGTTGAGCACATTTTCACGTACCTTTTTGGCCAATCGAATATCTTCTTTGGCAAAATGTCTATGTGGGTCCTTTGCCCATTTTTTAATTGGCTATTTGTTATTTTGCTATAGAGTTCGTTATAAAGTTTGAACATTAGACCCTTATCAGATGTATGCTTGCAAATATTTTCCCATAGGTTGCCTTTTTATTTTGTTGCTCATTTCTTTTGTTGTGCAGAAGGTTTTGAGTTTGAGGCAGTCATGATTTTGCCCCTTCTGCTTTAGGTGTCATATCCAAGAAATCACTGTAAAGACCCATGTCAAGAAGATGTTTCCCCATTTTAGGTCTTACATTTAAGTCTTTAATTTATTTCAAGTTAGTTTTTGTGAGCCATGTAAGGTAAGGTTCTAGATTTACTCCTTAGCATGTAAATATCTAATTTTCCCAGCACCATTTATTGAAGAGACCCTCTTTTGTCCATTGCGTATTCTTAGCTACCTTGCCAAATATTAGCTGATCATTTATCAACTGGTTATCTATACACTGTCATCTGTGTTCAATTTTTCCCATATGATTCATTTTATATTCCTCTTTTAACGGTTTATTATTCATTTTATCCTGCGAATTTTTCATATCAGTGGTCATAATCTAATTTTCAAGAACTTTTCTCCTATTTTGCTCATTTTTATAGTAGTCTCTTTGTATTTTATGTATAAAACATTTTCTCAATTTCTGTGAATACCTAATATAAATTTCAAAGGTTAATTTCTAGTCTTATAATAATTTCTTTGGAAGTTAATTTTTGTTTGTTCAGCTCAGTCTTTTTTGTTCATGTTGCTGGTTTTCTTAAAATATGTATTTTTTATTGCTTTTCCATCCAGATTTCTGAAAGTACGAGTCCTCCAGCGCCTAATGCAACATATCTCTGCGGTCGTGACATGCATATTTCTATAACAGGCTTTCTCCTCAATACAAGTCTTGATAGACCGGCTACCCCAGAGAGAGTATGGATCAAGCAGCAGACAGAAGCAGGCAACTAAAATCCCCAAAACTGCTCTGGTAAAGTCTTGGAGGAACACTTCAGCTCATTTCACTTTAGGGGAATGACATTCTCTCCACTTCTTTCTTCTACATCCCTCCTTAAGCCCCTTGCTCTCTTAGGATTTTCTGTTTCTTTTCTCAGGAATTAATATCCGTCCTTAGATTTCTCAGGTAGAGTGCAACTTTTTCTAAAATGTTTTCTAGACTTTACCTACAAGCGGAAGCCACAATTAGGTGCTGATAGTTCTGTGAAGGGAAGAGAGTGGATTGCACCTGCAGCAAAGTTTATAAGTACAGTTCTCACTACCCACGTCCATCTTTAATCTTTGTCTCATTTTTGCAAGATTTGGAGCATCTCTGGTGACTCCCTTGGGAGGCCATGTACTGTGGCTGTTGTCTTAGATTTGTGTTTCCTCTACCTTATTTCTACCGTTTGCTTTCTCTTTCTCAAAATCTCAGCACCTTTTCCAGGATCCTAAAATAATAGTTTCAAAACATCTTCTTACACTATAATTATTTCTCCATTATTTTTTCATATTGATTGTCTTTAATATATTTTATTTTTATAGAGCAATTTTATGGGAAAATTATTACAGGAAAATTGAGTGGCAATACAGAGAAGCTCATATACATAGCTCCGCCCCCTGAACACAGTTGATGGTTTATCCTACTGCAAACACTTTGCATTAGTCAGGTACGTTCATCACGATTGGTGAGCCAATACTGATACTTTTTACAACTCTTTTGAAGTACAATTGAAAATAAAATCATAAGATATTTGAAGTGTACAATGTGTGATTAGCACATCCATCGCATATTTACCTTGTTTTTGGTTTTGTTTCTTTTTTTTGGTGAGAACATTAATGTTCCATTCCCTTGCAAATTTGTATTATGCAATACAGTGTTACCAGTCTTGGACCATTTGTATATTAGATTCTCAGACTTTATTCAAGTTATAACTTATGTTTGTACCTTTTACCAGCATTTCTCTATTTTCCCTACCCCCAAGCTCCTGGCAACCACCGTTCTACTCTCTGTGTCCCTTCTTTTTTTTGACTTTAGAATTTTTTTTCTGTCAGATTCCACAAATAAGTGGAGTGTTTGTTTTTCTCTTTCTGGCTCCTTTGCTTAGCCCTAAAGTTTCATCCTTGTAGTGTACACACAAAAAAGGAGGGATTAAATTCTTTTCAAGGTTGAATAATATTCCATAGTATGAATTCTTTATTGGTATGTATTCCCTTGCCTAAAAAGTTAATAAACTCAGGTCCGGAAGAGAAGATGGCGGCGTAGGAGGACGCTGGGCTCACCGCGCGTCCTGCTGATCACTTAGATTCCACCTACACCTGCCTAAATAACCCAGAAAACCGCCAGAGGATTAGCAGAACAGAGTCGCCAGAGCCAAACGCAGACGAGAGGCCCACGGAAGAGGGTAGGAAGGGCGGCGGGGCGGTGCGCGCTCCACGGACTGGCGGGAGGGAGCCGGGGCGGAGGGGCGGCTCCCCGGCCAAGCAGCGCCCCCGAGTCTGGCTGGCAAAAGCAGAGGGGCCTGACGGACTGTGTTCTGACAACAAGCGCGACTTAGCGTCTGGGAGGTCATAAGTTAACAGCTCTGCTCGGAAAGCGGGAAGGCTGGAGGACAAAGGGAGGGAGAGCTGCTGAGCCCCCGGACAACAGAGCTCAGTTTGGTGGGGAACTAGGCACTCGCCAGCGCCATCTCCCGTGCCCATCCCCCAGCCAAAATCCCAAAGAGAACCAGTTCCTGCCAGGGAACTTGCTCGCTCTGCGCCAACACCCAACTCTGTGCTTCTGCGGAGCCAAACCTCCGGCAGCGGATCTGACTCCTTTCCGCTGCCACAGGGCCCCTCCTGAAGTGGATCACCTAAGGAGAAGCGATCTAAGCCTGCCCCTCCTGCCCCTGTGCACCATGCCTACCCACCCCAGCTAATACGCCAGATCCCCAGCATCACAAGCCTGGCAGTGTGCAAGTAGCCCAGACGGGCCACACCACCCCACAGTGAATCCCGCCCCTAGGAGAGGGGAAGAGAAGGCACACACCAGTCTGACTGTGGCCCCAGCGGTGGGCTGGGGGCAGACATCAGGTCTGACTGCGGCCCTGCCCACCAACTCCAGTTATACACCACAACACAGGGGAAGGGCCCTGCAGGTCCTCACCACGCCAGGGACTATCCAAAATGACCAAGCGGAAGAATTCCCCTCAGAAGAATCTCCAGGAAATAACAACAGCTAATGAGCTGATCAAAAAAGATTTAAATAATATAACAGAAAGTGAATTTAGAATAATAGTCATAAAATTAATCGCTGGGCTTGAAAACAGCATACAGGACAGCAGAGAATCTCTTGCTACAGAGATCAAGGGACTAAGGAACAGTCACGAGGAGCTGAAAAACGCTTTAAACGAAATGCATAACAAAATGGAAACCACCACGGCTCGGCTTGAAGAGGCAGAGGAGAGAATAGGTGAACTAGAAGATAAAGTTATGGAAAAAGAGGAAGCTGAGAAAAAGAGAGATAAAAAAATCCAGGAGAATGAGGGGAAAATTAGAGAACTAAGTGATACACTAAAAAGAAATAATATACGCATAATTGGTATCCCAGAGGAGGAAGAGAGAGGGAAAGGTGCTGAAGGGGTACTTGAAGAAATAATAGCTGAGAACTTCCCTGAACTGGGGAAGGAAAAAGGCATTGAAATCCAAGAGGCACAGAGAACTCCCTTCAGACGTAACTTGAATTGATCTTCTGCACGACATATCATAGTGAAACTGGCAAAATACAAGGATAAAGAGAAAATTCTGAAAACAGCAAGGGGAAAACGTGCCCTCACATATAAAGGGAGACCTATAAGACTCGTGACTGATCTCTCTTTTGAAACTTGGCAGGCCAGAAAGAATTGGCACGAGATTTTCAGGGTGCTAGACAGAAAAAATATGCAGCCAAGAATCCTTTATCCAGCAAGTCTGTCATTTAGAATAGAAGGAGAGATAAAGTTCTTCCCAAACAAACAAAAACTGAAGGAATTTGTCACCACTAAACCAGCCCTACAAGAGATCCTAAGGGGGACCCTGTGAGACAAAGTCCCAGAGACATCACTACAAGCATAAAACATACAGACATCACAATGACGCTAAACCCGTATCTTTCTATAATAACACTGAATGTAAATGGATTAAATGAGCCAACCAAAAGACATAGGGTATCAGAATGGATAAAAAAACAAGACCCATCTATTTGCTGTCTACAAGAGACGCATTTTAGACCTGAGGACACCTTTAGATTGAGAATGAGGGGATGGAGAACTATTTATCATGCGACTGGAAGCCAAAAGAAAGCTGGAGTAGCCATACTTATATCAGACAAACTAGACTTTAAATTAAAGGCTGTAACAAGAGATGAAGAAGGACATTATATAATAGTTACAGGGTCTATCCATCAGGAAGAGCTAACAATTATGTCTATGCGCTGAATACCGGAGCCCCCAAATATATAAAACAATTACTCATAAACATAAGCAACCTTATTGATAAGAATGTGGTAATTGCAGGGGACTTTAACACCCCACTTACAGAAATGGATAGATCATCTAGACACACGGTCAATAAAGAAACAAGGGCCCTGAATGAGACATTGGATCAGATGGACTTGACAGATATATTTAGAACTCTACATCCCAAAGCAACAGAATATACTTTCTTCTCGAGTGCACATGGAACATTCTCCAAAATAGATCATATACTGGGTCACAAAACAGCCCTTCATAAGTTTACAAGAATTGAAATTATAGGGGCGCCTGGGTGGCGCAGTCGGTTAAGCGTCCGACTTCAGCCAGGTCACGATCTCGCGGTCCGTGAGTTCGAGCCCCGCGTCGGGCTCTGGGCTGACGGCTCAGAGCCTGGAGCCTGTTTCTGATTCTGTGTCTCCCTCTCTCTCTGCTCCTCCCCCGTTCATGCTCTGTCTCTCTCTGTCCCAAAAATAAATAAACGTTGAAAAAAAAAAAAAGAATTGAAATTATACCATGCATACTTTCAGACCACAATGCTATGAAGCTTGAAATCAACCACAGAAAAAAGTCTGGAAAACCTCCAAAAGCATGGAGGTTAAAGAACACCCTACTAACGAATGAGTGGGTCAACCAGGCAATTAGAGAAGAAATTAAAAAATATATGGAAACAAACGAAAATGAAAATACAACAATCCAAACGCTTTGGGACGCAGCGAAGGCAGTCCTGAGAGGAAAATACATTGCAATCCAGGCCTATCTCAAGAAACAAGAAAAATCCCAAATACAAAATCTAACAGCACACCTAAAGGAACTAGAAGCAGAAGAGCAAAGGCAGCCTAAACCCAGCAGAAGAAGAGAAATAATAAAGATCAGAGCAGAAATAAACAATATAGAATCTAAAAAAACTGTAGAGCAGATCAACGAAACCAAGAGTTGGTTTTTTGAAAAAATAAACAAAATTGACAAACCTCTAGCCAGGCTTCTCAAAAAGAAAAGGGAGATGACCCAAATAGATAAAATCATGAATGAAAATGGAAGTATTACAACCAATCCCTCAGAGATACAAACAATTATCAGGGAATACTATGAAAAATTATATGCCAACAAATTGGACAACCTGGAAGAAATGGACAAATTCCTGAACACCCACACTCTTCTAAAACTCAATCAGGAGGAAATAGAAAGTTTGAACAGACCCATAACCAGCGAAGAAATTGAATTGGTTATCAAAAATCTCCCAACAAATAAGAGTCCAGGACCAGATGGCTTCCCAGGGGAGTTCTACCAGACTTTTAAAGCAGAGATAATACCTATCCTTCTCAAGCTATTCCAAGAAATAGAAAGGGAAGGAAAACTTCCAGACTCATTCTATGAAGCCAGTATTACTTTGATTCCTAAACCAGACAGAGACCCAGTAAAAAAAGAGAACTACAGGCCAATATCCCTGATGAATATGGATGCAAAAATTCTCAATAAGATACTAGCAAATCGAATTCAACGGCATATAAAAAGAATTATTCACCATGATCAAGTGGGATTCATTCCTGGGATGCAGGGCTGGTTCAACATTCGCAAATCAATCAACGTGATACATCACATTAACAAAAAAAAAGGGAAGAACCATATGATCCTGTCAATCGATGCAGAAAAGGCCTTTGACAAAATCCAGCACCCTTTCTTAATAAAAACCCTTGAGAAAGTCAGGATAGAAGGAACATACTTAAAGATCATAAAAGCCATTTATGAAAAGCCCACAGCTAACATCATCCTCAACGGGGAAAAACTGAGAGCTTTTTCCCTGAGATCAGGAACATGACAGGGATGCCCACTCTCACCGCTGTTGTTTAACACAGTGCTGGAAGTTCTAGCATCAGCAATCAGACAACAAAAGGAAATCAAAGGCATCCAAATTGGCAAAGATGAAGTCAAGCTTTCGCTTTTTGCAGATGACATGATATTATACATGGAAAATCCGATAGACTCCACCAAAAGTCTGCTAGAACTGATACAGGAATTCAGCAAAGTTGCAGGATACAAAATCAATGTACAGAAATCAGTTGCATTCTTATACACTAACAATGAAGCAACAGAAAGACAAATAAAGAAACTGATCCCATTCACAATTGCACCAAGAAGCATAAAATACCTAGGAATAAATCTAACCAAAGATGTAGAGGATCTGTATGCTGAAAACTATAGAAAGCTTATGAAGGAAATTGAAGAAGATTTAAAGAAATGGAAAGACATTCCCTGCTCATGGATTGGAAAAATAAATATGGTCAAAATGTCAATACTACCCAAAGCTATCTACACATTCAATGCAATCCCAATCAAAATTGCACCAGCATTCTTCTTGAAACTAGAACAAGCAATCCTAAAATTCATATGGAACCACAAAAGGCCCCGAATAGCCAAAGAAATTTTGAAGAAGAAGACCAAAGCAGGAGGCATCACAATCCCAGACTTTAGCCTCTACTACAAAGCTGTCATCATCAAGACAGCATGGTATTGGCACAAAAACAGACACATAGACCAATGGAATAGAATAGAAACCCCAGAACTAGACCCACAAACGTATGGCCAACTCATCTTTGACAAAGCAGGAAAGAACATCCAATGGAAAAAAGCCTCTTTAACAAATGGTGCTGGGAGAACTGGACAGCAACATGCAGAAGGTTGAAACTAGACCACTTTCTCACACCATTCACAAAAATAAACTCAAAATGGATAAAGGACCTGAATGTGAGACAGGAAACCATCAAAACCTTAGAGGAGAAAGCAGGAAAAGACCTCTTTGACCTCAGCCGTAGCAATCTCTTACTCGACACATCCCCAAAGGCAAGGGAATTAAAAGCAAAAGTGAATTACTGGGACCTTATGAAGATAAAAAGCTTCTGCACAGCAAAGGAAACAACCAACAAAACTAAAAGGCAACCAACGGAATGGGAAAAGATATTCGCAAATGACATATCGGACAAAGGGCTAGTATCCAAAATCTATAAAGAGCTCACCAAACTCCACACCCGAAAAACAAATAACCCAGTGAAGAAATGGGCAGAAAACATGAATAGACACTTCTCTAAAGAAGACATCCGGATGGCCAACAGGCACATGAAAAGATGTTCAGCGTCGCTCCTTATCAGGGAAATACAAATCAAAACCACACTCAGGTATCACCTCACGCCAGTCAGAGTGGCCAAAATGAACAAATCAGGAGACTCTAGATGCTGGAGAGGATGTGGAGAAACGGGAACCCTCTTGCACTGTTGGTGGGAATGCAAATTGGTGCAGCCGCTCTGGAAAGCAGTGTGGAGGTTCCTCAGAAAATTAAAAATAGACCTACCCTATGACCCAGCAATAGCACTGCTAGGAATTTATCCAAGGGATACAGGAGTACTGATGCATAGGGCCACTTGTACCCCAATGTTCATAGCAGCACTCTCAACAATAGCCAAATTATGGAAAGACCCTAAATGTCCATCAACTGATGAATGGATAAAGAAATTGTGGTTTATATACACAATGGAATACTACGTGGCAATGAGAAAAATTGAAATATGGCCTTTTGTAGCAACGTGGATGGAACTGGAGAGTGTGATGCTAAGTGAAATAAGCCATACAGAGAAAGTCAGATACCATATGGTTTCACTCTTATGTGGATCCTGAGAAACTTAACAGGAACCCATGGGGGAGGGGAAGGAAAAAAAAAAAAAGAGGTTAGAGTGGGAGAGAGCCAAAGCATAAGAGACTGTTAAAAACTGAGAACAAACTGAGGGTTGATGGGGGGTGGGAGGGAGGAGAGGGTGGGTGATGGGTATCGAGGAGGGCACCTTTTGGGATGAGCACTGGGTGTTGTATGGAAACCAATTTGTCAATAAATTTCATATATAAAAAAACAAAAAACAAACAAAAAAAATAAAATGAAGCTTCAAAATTAAAAAAAAAGGTTAATAAACTCATTTTTTGTTTGTATATGTGTGTATATATATATATATATACATGCACATATGTATATACACATATGTATACATATAGACACATCACAATTTTTTAATCCATTTATCCATCAGTGGACACAGAGCCATACTTTGGTTATTATAAATAATGTTTCAATGAACATGAGAGTAAAGATACTTCTTTGAGAAAATGATTTAGTTTCCTTTGGATATGAAACTAGAGTGGGATAGCTGGATCATATGACAGATTTATTTTTAATTTTTAATTTATTTTATTTTAAAGTTTATTCGTTTATTTTGAGAGACAGAAAGAAAGAGTACAAGTGTGGGTAGGGTCAGAGAGAGGAGACAGAAAGAATCCCAAGCAGGCTCCACACTGTCAGCATGGAGCCCAGTGTGGGGCTCAATTTCAGAAACCATGAGATCATGACCTAAGCCGAAACCAAGAATAGGATGCTTAACTGACTAAGCCACCTAGGCACCCTATTTTTAATTTTTTAAAGAAACCTCATACTGTTTTTCATAGTGACTCTACCAATTGACATTACTTCAGGGAGGGTATAAAGATTCCCTTTTTTCCACATCACCGTCAGCATTTACAGGTGTGAGTAGATATCTCACTGTGGTTTTCATTTGTATTTTTCGCTACTGATTGGTGATGTTGCTTTGCGTGTCTTCTTTTAAGAAATATCTATTCATGGGGCACCTGGGTGGCGCAGTCGGTTAAGCGTCCGACTTCAGCCAGGTCACGATATCGCGGTCCGTGAGTTCGAGCCCCGCGTCGGGCTCTGGGCTGATGGCTCAGAGCCTGGAGCCTGTTTCCAATTCTGTGTCTCCCTCTCTCTCTGCCCCTCCCCCGTTCATGCTCTGTCTCTCTCTGTCCCAAAAATAAATAAACGTTGAAAAAAAAATTAAAAAAAAAAAAGAAATATCTATTCAAATCCTTTGTCCCTTTTAAAATTGGATTGTTTGCTTCTTTGGTACTGAGTTTTGTAAGTTCCTTATATATGTTGGATGTTGTCCCCATAATGGATATATAGTTTGTGAATATATTCTTCCATTTTATATGTTGCCTTTCACTTTATGATTTTCCTTTGCAGCACACCAGCTTTTTAGTTTGATGTACTCCCACTTGTTGATTTTTGCTCTTGTTTCTTTTGCTTTTATGTCAACTCCAAAAACTTATTGCGAAGACCAATGTCAAGGAGCTTACCTCTTATGTTTTCCTCTAGCATTTTTGAAGTTTAATGTCTTCTCTTCAAGTTTTAATCCACTTTGAGTTGATTTTTTTAAAATTTTTTTAATGTTTATTTATTCTTGAGATAGAGAGACAGAGCGCAAGCAGGGGAGGGGCAGAGAAAGAGAGAGGGAGACACGGAATCTGAAACAGGCTCCAGGCTCTGAGCTGTCAGCACCGTGCCCTATATGGGCTCGAACTCAGGATTGGCGAGATCATGACCTGAGCTGAAGTGGGACGCCCGACCAACTGAGCCACCCAGGCACCCCACTCTGAGTTGATTTTTATTTATGGTGGAAGGTAAAGTCTAGTTTCTCTCTTTTGCGTATAGCTGTTCAGTTTTCCCAACATTATTTTTTTTAAGAAACTATCCTTTCCACATTGTGTATTCTTAGCTCCTTTTTAAATAAATTAACTGACCATATATATGTGGGTTTACTTTTGGGGTCTCTATTTCACCTCCAGTGCCCCAACTTTAGAGATTCCCACCTGAAAGATAGGCCCTCAGAACACCAGGCTCTGAAAGCCAAAGAGGCTTGCATCCATTAGACCCACAAAACTATAGAAAACAAGGAAGTTCTTCTTAACAAGCAAGCAAGAAAAAAATACAACTATCACCCAGGGCTCAATGCAGGGGGGGCAAGTAAAAAGACTCATTTATTATTGTTTCCTTGAAAGGGTTTATATATATACTTTAAAAGCTGCTGCTTGAAGACCAGGTTTCTAATTTCATACATAACTAGGAGCCTGCTACAATGTTCCCAGGAGACTGGGAAAGGCTGCAGTCACCTCCACTGACTTCTTTCTCAAACCCTCTCCAAGTCACCAGTATCTCACGGGAAACAGCTTGTACACGTGTCTGTGCCCCAGCTTTTATAGTTATTGCATGAGGGACTGGTCCTCAGATCATCAGGCTCTAATATCCAACACAACTTCCATCCACGAGTTCTACAAGACCATAGGAAATAAAGAAGTCGTTTTCAAACAGCGATCCACCCAGGGTTCAACACAAAGGGAACAGGCAACATACCAATTTCCAAGTTTTTCCCTGAAAGGGTTTTATCTGTATACTTTAAAAGCTGCTGCCTAAGGGCCAAACTTCATCTGGGACTTGCTGAAATCTTCCGTGGATACTGGGGAATCCTGCGGACAGCTCCTTGTCCATTCAGCTCACTCAGTAACGAGAGCAAAAAAAGTCACAGGTTTCTCCCTGGAACAAGCGTGTGCACACAGCTGGCATCCCACCATTTGAGGCAGCTACATGAAGGATGGAGCTGCCCTCTCCCTGGATCTCCTGGCTCTCACAGCCATGTCTAGCCATCTTTATGGAGTGACAGGAGAGTGAATATTGTCAAATTGTCCATACTACTGAAAGCCACCTGCAAATTCAATGCATTCCCTTCCAAAATTCCAATGACATTCTTTAAAGAAGCACAAAAAGCAATCTTAAAATCTGTATGGAACAACAAAAGACTCTGAATGGCCAAAGCTATTCTATCTTGAGATAGAACAAAGCTAAGAAATCACACTTTCTGATTTTAAATACTTATTTATTTATTTTTGATGGTGGAAGAGGGACACACACACACACACAGAGACAGAGAGACAGAATCCCAAGCAGGCTCCACGCTATCAGTGCAGAAATGACATGGGGCTTGAGCTCACGAACCATAAGATCATAACCTGAGCTGAAATCAACAGTTGGACACTTAACCAACTGAGCCACCCAGGTGCCCTCACACTTTCTGATTTTAAATTATATTATAAAGGTATATGAATCAAAAGAGTATCATACAGGCATGAAAATAGTCACAAGATCAATGGAACAAAATAGTCTTATTACGTACTAACTGGTATCAGCTTTCAGTGAAATGTATCTTTCTTCCTGGAATTTTTTGATCTCAGTAGTCTCTGTTCATTCTTTTCTTTTTAAAACCTTAACAATTAATTAATTTATTTCCCAGAGAAAGGGAGTTTTTATTGGGTTCTATTCACTCATTATTATTGAAAACCACATAAGAATTAGGCCTCAATAAGAATAATTATATGGTTAATAATTTTGTTAATAGGGATTTTTGTAGTAGTAATGTTAATTAGCATAAATATTTGAACTCTATATTACCTAAATGGTGAGTTTTAGATAATTGCTTTCATAACTCGCCTTGATCTTTATGCCATTATATTGAAATGAGAGCTGGACATGAATGATTGATTATTCTCCTGACAAAATGTAAATAGAGTATCATAATTTATGTCAATAAGTGTTAACATAAGGCCTTTTAATGTGCCTATTTCTTGTCAATTGCTTTCGTAGTCTTAAAAGACTCAAACATTAAGAAAACCATTTTGTTAAATGATTAAAACATAAAAATTGGTCATAATCAGCCTAATTTTATGTCCAAATAAAATAATTTATTTTTAATATTTTTCACTTAAGACATAAATGGTGTTAATGGAATGTGTCCATAGATACGGGGATAATTGACTTCAGGGTATTTGAATAGTGAAAGAATGAACAAATCATAACTTTGCTGAAGATTGGAATCCAATGAACATTATATACATCAGTGTTGTCGAAAGGTAAGACACTTTACATTCAGACTGGATATTAGAAAGGCAGAGAACAATTTGTACATATGTTACTCTATAAATTAATTCTAGACACTGGTATGTGAATTAGTGAAAGGCATCTAATAATAAAGGGACATAAGACTACAAGAATTTTGTTTTGGAGATGCTTAGGTGAAACGTATCTGGATAATTATATCAAGCAACTTTGACGCGGCTAGTTTCTAGAGATTATGGGGAGATTGTGCGGTTCCTCAAACCACCTGTTGCCTGGCTATTTGTTAAGAAAATAGACAGGCCTGGAGAGAGATTTAGTGGTTAAACTTTTTCTTCTTGGCATCTGAAGGTACTCTGAATTAATTTTAAAAAGTCATACTCAGCATGAGGCAGAAAGTCACTTGCTTTGAATGGTTTCTAGCTTCTCGCAGTCAGAGTATAACTTGGAGCTATACATCTTAAAATGATGTTATAAAAATTTGTTAAAAATAGTGGTGTGTCATAACAGACCTCAAGATTCTTTTTTATTGGTATCTATGTACCATAGATGATTTAAATTATTAGAGGAAGTCAGCAAATTTTTGTTAGCTCTCAATTCAATTGTTGGATAAATAATGGCATCATTGTTTATTGTAAAGAGAGAGAGAGAGCGCATGGGCTGAGAAAAGGGGCAGAGGAAGGAGAGAGAGAGAGAGAGAGAGAGAGAGAGAGAGAGAGAGAGAGAGAGAATCTTAAGCAGGCTTCACACTCAGCGTGGAGCCCAACATGGGCCTTGATCATACGACTGTGAGACGATGACCTGAGCCTAAATCAAAAGTCTGATGTTTGACTGGGCTACCCAGGCACCCTAAAAAATGGAAGTTTTGATCATTTTGTGCTGTAAAAATAACTCAATTGGATATACTGTGCACTGGTTTTATTGCAAAAAAATCAGAAGTTAGATTTATAAATTAATTTAACTGTGCATAGGATATGCGTAAATAAGCACTTAGACTGTCTTGCAGGATTACAAGAAAGTACAAGAACATTGGCATTTATAGATAAGGATTATAATGAAATTAGTTATAATGGCTTTTAAAAAATAATCACTGGCTTACAGTTTGAATTTAAAATTCTTATAATACCCAATATTCCAGAAATAAAAAGACAATCAATAATAAGACTTATTTTGTTTGAGGTGTATGAGTTAATATCCATAGGTACCTAACTATACTAAACAATACAATGGATATGGATTTGGTCATCCTTATTATCTTCACTCGTGCCCCCTTTTCTCATTTTGGCTCATCATTTGTATAAATCATTTTATTATCCTGTCCCAGACATTCAACATATCCTGATTGTTTCTTTATACTGCTATCAGTTAAGGTTTATAGGGTCAAGGAAAACAATCTGCCACATGTATTCTAGCAGAATTAGAACAATCACCATTGATCCCAGATAATAAGTGAATCATGAGGTACAAATTTAAAGCCTGTGCATAACATAAAAGATGGGAATTGAAATCAATGTCATACTCAATACACAGCAGGTTCTCAAATTTTGAATTGAAATACAAATTCAACGTCTCAAAGAATGTGTATGTGCAGTGTAATTGTGGATTACCAAACACACATTCACAGCACAAAAGGAAATTAAAAAAAATAGTTTTTATGTTTCAGGTCGACTTTTCATATATATTGATAAACTATTCTTGGAATTCCTCCTCTTATCTTCTCCCCTTTCAGTGATCAAGGCTGGGGTCAGAAAATTAGAGGCAAGGCAATGTATCTTTATGGTCAAAGTCCTCCTAAACTGGTACAATTAAAATGTTTGGATTTTTCAAAGTGGAACATTTATAAGATAAATAAGACACCTCCTAACAATACTGTCCTTCTATCATAGCATTAAATTGATATACCCCTATAATAGAAAATTATCTTCTAGTAGGGAGAAGGAATGAAGAGGGTGAGAAAGACAAGAAGATCATCCTGGTTGAGGAACCCCAAACAATTGTCTCTATGCCTAGACTCACTAATAAGATAAATATTTTATCTGGTTCTTCAAGAAAACAAATCTTGATCACTGAACATATAGGATGAATAATTAGTATTTATTTTATAACAAGATTTCTGACACCCAAAAATGAATCTGAGAGAGTCTCTGTGTAAGACCTATAATGTTAGGTCGGTAACTTATTAACACTACATTGGGATGTACCATCTTTATTTCTCTAGAGCACATTTCACCTTCTTCATAAGCTTCACCATCTGCTTGGGAACAGAGTATATAAACTTACTAAAATCAAAGGTAAAGTGTTGTACCATTCAGAAATTTAAACAGTCCCTGCAGGTTTAAATCGTTCCTTTAGGCTGTTTTCTCCTCTCACCAGCTTCCTTTCCAGAATTTTGACTGGATGCATTGAATGAGCTACTATTTGATATTATGAGAAGGCCAATGAGACTGAAACAGAAACTCTTGCACTATAAACACCTACAGGTGGTGGATAAAATGTAATTCATATAATGTAGTTTATATTGATGTGATATTTACCTCTGGAAGAAATTGAATTAAATCCACAGGGGCCAGAAGTGAAGGGCATTCTACAAGCCATGAATCAGTTAATATTTTCATTAATTCAACAAATATTGTGGAGTGCAACCGCATATCACACACAGTGTGGGCTTTCCACAGACGTGAATAAAACAGAAGTCTTTCTGATATCAGATCTAGAGTCGTAAATGTTTAACATTTCATGTGGTAATTACTGAATGATCACACCACATTCCTAAGGAATCTTCAAGAACACCAAAGGTGGGGAACTGAAATAAACCTACTGTAAAGAGATCAAATAAACTATCTCCATAATAAAATATAGCTAAATTAATCTCTCTACCATGGCTCTTGGTGAATTAAAAATTATTTGTTAGGAGAAATGAAAGTTCTGGCTTATATTTCAGGTATGTTTGAACTTCAACTTTGTATGTAACCAGACTGCTGAGTTGGGGAAAGAAATCCCTGCTGAAAGCTCACTCTCTCGAAAGACTGGTGCACTAATCTGTTAACAGTGCAAAGTTTATTAAGCATGCCCAGTAAAGGAAAACACTACAGTTTAAAGAGAGGCTTGCAGGGGGAAATTATGGATGAATGCTTATTCATGGTTTTGGAATCTGAGATCAAGTTGTCCTTTAAAAAGATTATTTATTGAGATCGGGTAAAGTTTGTGACATAATAGTTTAGTATTATTGGACACAGCAAGACATAGTCCTTGAAGTAATTTTTAGTAAGTAAATGAATTGCTTGACTAATATCGAATTGCCCGGATGAACAATTTGGTTAGATAAATTCGTTTCATCACTTTTTTTTTTTTAAATAATGCAGTATGTTGAACGTTACAGCCTTATTTTTGCCTTTTTGGGCAAGAATTTCCTAGATCAAAAGGACGTGAACAATAATGGCCTCAGCTCTCAGACCTGAACATTCTTCATTTTGAGCTAGAAAATAAACCGTCATCATCTGTGGACATGATCAATCCAAACTGGAAGAGCTGGTTGAGGAATAGTGATTTGTTATTAAATTTTTAGTGACAGTCATTTCAACTTTGGAAGCACGAGGTTTTCATGCTGCTTTTATGAATTATCAATTGTTGGATATTTTTGATGGGACAACAAGCGTACAAGAACATTTCAGTCTTTGCAGGGTTCATATCTGAGCACCTCAATGTAGACAAATTCATTTAAAAACAAATTATATTTATATAATCAGAAATCACAGCCACTTCTAAGCCAGAATTCAAGCATGCTCAATTGAAACCAGAAATTAGTTAGATCCAGTCATCACTATAGAGAACACAGAAAACTGTATATAAGGTTATTAGCCAAGTCATTCAATTTCATTATCTTTTTTGGTTTATTTCCGGAATCAATTAAGTCAGATCAAAGCAATGTAAAAGCTACTATGACATTATTCCCTGATAACAGCACATGTTTCACCTCGAAACATAATCAAATGCTGCCTTGTCCAATTATATTAAATTCTCAGATGAGCTTTCCTTATCCGGGACCAGGGAAAGGGTGGAGCTTGGGAAGAATTTCTCAATGGCAATGCTCAGATAGCTAAACTATCATTAATTTCCCCTACCTTTTTTTTTTTTTCCTGGTATCCTAATGGGGAGTCTCTTTGCCTCCTGCTACTTTCGCTAAAGAGTAAACCTCTTGTTTCCTGTTGCGTGGGGGCTGTTCACCAGGCTAAGAAAAATGAAAACTGGGAAAGGGGACCTAGGGGATCTCACGGATTCTTCTTACAATTTCAACTAATCTTTCTGCTTTCATCTCCACCTTGCACTACTCTTTGGACATATTTGGTAATACCGCA
This sequence comes from Felis catus, assembly GCF_018350175.1. NCBI lineage: Eukaryota > Metazoa > Chordata > Mammalia > Carnivora > Felidae > Felis > Felis catus. The sequence continues at coordinate 26,355,973 of NC_058378.1, read as the reverse complement.
GAGGATTTTTGAGTTTTAGTGATGCAAATGGCTCCCTTGTTGAGTTTTGCCTCTTTTAGTACATTCTACTTATGCATACATTTCTTTCATTTTTCATATTCCACAACTTAGTGGACATTTTTCATCTGGGTCGGTTCATTACTAGCGTATATATATATATATATATATATATATACCCTTACAGTCATTTTGAATCTATGTCAGCTCTGTTGGCAATAACAAGTATTAAAATATTTGAGGAAATTATATTCCTGTTTTAAAAAATCTTAAACGGATACAACAAAAATTACCAAAATAGAAAAATGGACATTGGCAATAAAAATGTAGAAATGAAGTCTTTAAAAAAGAGATTGAAAACTAGAATGATCATAGTGAGTTATAACTTAACTGACATTTACTTAGAGTTGATAAGTAAGGCACTATGATCACAATTTCTACCTCAATTCTTTTCCTAATGGTGAGAATAAATTAAGAGACAGTCAGCTATGAAGCCAAAATGCTGAACAGAAACAAAGTAATATGAAATTTAATTTTAGACTTGTCAGTAATAGTCTTTGTGATTCTGGAAAATACACTTCATATCTACACATCTCAGTTATGTCATCTACAAAATGAGAGAGTTAGATTGGAAGATCTCTAAATTTCTTTCTAGGTGCTAATTGTTTATAAAATTAAATATGAATTTCTGATATGAAAGGTTATTTGAAATTTCAAATATAGATTATTTTTTATAAATATCTACTTGATACTTAAAATACTATATAGTACTGTCAATTTTTAATTATTTTATCATACTTTAAATATAGTCCTAAAAATAATTGAATAAGAAGAAAATACATTTTTTATTACAGAAATGTTAATATTTATTGAATACTTATTAGACACTGGATGCTACCAGGATGTTATTATTAACCTTTCCATAATTATGGAAGCTAATTTGGGTAATTTGACCAAGACTTCATAAATCATAAAAGCCATGCAAACACAAGCATAATTATTAAATACAAATGGATGTGCATATTATAATACATTTTCTATATAGTTTTATGAGATTTATGCTTTATTATATCTACTTTCCATCTAGATCTATTATACCAGGCAAAACGTAAGTAGTTTCGTCTTCGTGAACAACTAATTCTTATAACTGTAAACTGATTTTCAAAAACTTTCTATTTTTGTGTCCTCTGAGTCAACTTTGAGAACCACATGAATTAGTATTGCTTACCTATAAGGAACAACGCATATTTGGTAAATTTTCTTTGTAATTGCAGTAAAATAAGTAAACAAATATTCCTTGTTATTGAGATGATTTTCAATAAATGTATTAAAAGTAAAAAGAACAAATAATTATGAACAAGTTCTCACTTAGCTCTCTATGCTTTGTCATATTAATACAGCAGTTAATTACGTAGAAAGCACCATTTTCTTATTTATAAAAAAGCCACCCATCACATAAGGCATCATACAGATGAAAAGCAAAAAGAATAATAAAATTAAATATTAAAATTAATAGTCTCAGTATATAATTTACTGAGTTGAATGAGTAATGTGATTAATATATTCATTTTTCTGTTGAAGGCAATGTACATAAAGAAAAAATATACAAAATACACATACATAACTCTTGCCAAGTGTGGCTTAGTAATTAGCACATGCCTAAACGGGAAAAGCAGCAGAAGATATGAGGCTTGCTCTAATGTGCATGCGCTTTTTCGCTCTCTGTGATCTTGAAGCCTCATGGCTTTTCCGCCTTGAGTTTGTTCCCAAGTGCCTCAACCAGCTGTTATTCAGCTTTTATGGCTGTGCTTGTGGAAGTGTTGTTCTGCAGCAGAAGTCTCTTGATGTTTTAAAAATTGAAAGTCAACATGATCCAAATTTAAAGACACGAGATCAAATGAATTCTTAACATGGTAGAATTATGACAATCAATTATATAGAAGTAAACCAAAAAAAAATGTGTTGGGGGGAATAATCAGTAGCATGATTTCCCATAGGGTACAATATTAAATGCACAGTGTCAGCTCCAAATACTTTAAACACGTATTAAAATTTAAGCAATTTAGTACAGTAAACTAGAGGGATTCTATGATGCCTGAGAAATGCTTCTGTACATGCAAAGCAATGCAGAGATTTTAATGGTTTCACAAAAAAATTATGAGATAAAGAACACTGTATTGTACTATACTAATAGGACAACCAGACAAGCAAATAGTTGAATTTGTTTTTTTTATTCATCTAAATTCATGCAATGCAAAATGCTTTAACTTACAGAACTTTTAGAAATTAATGTGCTGATACCATATAAAGGAAATGATGATGGTTCATTTTCCACATTACATGAATGCATTCAAGTAAGAAAAGCAAGCAGACACAATCTCAGCTCTTCATGGAAAACTAGAAAATAGGAATCTATATGGATTAGGAGGATAATCTGAAAGATCTCTAGATGATGACTATAATAATAAAAAGGTGAAAGATGAAGGATCAGGTATAATCTGTAATAGCTGTTGAATATCAGAGTAATCATAACTTTTTCTGAGAGAGACAGAGAAGGCGAGAATTCCACATTTTCAAACATTTCCAACTTTAAAATATTTCAGAATATGACAAAAGTGAAGAGAAACTATGCTAATATCCATAAGATGCTCAGATTTTCTGAACAAGGGAAGAAAGAAAACTTTAAATAATTTTAATGAAATGCATACATTTCTTACCAATAATAAACACATAATAAAGTTTGCAAAAAGAGAAATAAACCAGTGCTGGTGCTATCATTCTACCACTAAATGATAAGCAAAGCAGACTGTTAATCAACAAGAAATGTTAGTTGCTTCTCAATGAATAAGAATGCAATATGGACAGAACTTCGTTGAGTGAACATATTGCAAACCACAAAAATCTGGAAGCATGTAGTAATTAAATAAATGAGATAAACTATATACAACAAAAAGATGGTCCTAGCAGATTATACAGCCGGTATTCAATTCAACAGATGGCCCATGTGCCTGACCAAATTACCTAACAGCAAAAATTGTAATTTAATGAACCCTGGGAAGTACTTTTGGAATTTGGTTATCCCCAAATTTATGTAACTCTAAACTATAATTCAGTAATAACTACAAACCTCAAAGCTTTTGTTTGTAAACAACATAACAATTCATCATCCCCCATCTAAGATATGATGACATTTATTAAGTATTGAAGTAAACTGAGTAATTTGAAAAAAAGAGGAAAACTTTGGGGCACTTGGGTGGCTCAGGCAGTTAAGCTTCCGACTTTGGCTCAGGTCATGATCTCATGGTTTGTGAGCGCAAGCCCCGCATCGGGCTCACTGCTGTCACCACGGCTTCAGACCCTCTGTTCCCCTCTCTGTCTTCCCCTCTCTTCCCTCAAAAAGAAAACATTTTTTAAAAATAGGAAGACTTTTGGGGCACTTGGGTGGCTCAGTTGGTTAAGCATCTGTCTCTTGATTTCGGCTCAAGTCATGATCTCACAGTTTTGTGAATTCAAGCCTCACGTCAGGCTCTGGTGCTGACCCTGCAGAACCTGCTTGGGATCTTCTCTCTCTTTCTCTCTCTCTGCCTGCCCCTCTCCTGCTTGCGTTCTCTCTGTCCCTCTCAAATTGATTAATTAATCAATTAAAAAATTTTAATAGGAAGTCTTTTATTATTTATTTTATTCAAAAATAACTTTATAACCCTAAACTAGGTGTTACCAAATATTCAACTACATACATTATGTAAATTTAAAGTAGATATCCAATAAAATTTTCAAAATTATTGTAATGGGAAATCTTATAATTAAAACCATTATAGGGGTGTGACTGGGTCATTCAGTCGGTTAAGAGTCTGACTTTTGATTTTGGCTCAGGTCGTGATCCCGTGGTTCATGGGTTTGAGCGCCACGTGGGGCTTTGCGCTGACAACACGCAGAGCCTTCTTGGAATTCCTTCTGTCGTCTCTTCTGCCCCTCACCACATTCAAATATGCACTTTCACTCTCTCTCAAAATAAATAAACTGAAAAAAATGTTAAGCAATTATATAAATATATAATTAATTAATTAAATTATATAAATTATTTAATTTATATATTGTATAAATATTTACTCAATTAATTTTAATTAATTTTCTATTAATTTTAGATTTTTAATATTTCAGACATAAATGCTTTTTTGTGCAGATATAAAAGAGGATCACCACTCTTTAGTGTGACACAACTTTTTCTTTGTTTTTAATTTTCTTTCATTGGGTTCTTATGCTTCAGGTTTTTAATTAAATTCTAGTGAGTTAACATTTCAGGAGTAGAATTTAGTGAGTCATCGCAAGTACAACACCCAGTGTTCTTCGCAACAAGTGCCCTCATTACTACCCATCACACATCTAGCCTTTTCCCCACCTACCTCCTTCCATCAACCCTCAGTTTGTTCTCTACAGGTATCTTATGGTTTGCCTCCCCCTCTTTTTTTATGACAATATTTCATTCTTTTGGATGACTGAACAGTTTTCCATTGTATGTGCATACCACATCTTTTTCATCCATTCATTAATCAATGGACATATGGGCCCTTTACATAATTTGATTGTGGTTGAGAATTCTGCTACAAACATCAGGGGGCATGCACCCCTTTGAATCAGTATTTTTATACCCTTTGGGTAAATACCTACCAGTATAATTGCTGGGTTTTATGGTAGTTCTTTCTATTTTTAACTCTTTGAGGAACCTCCATGCTCCAAAAGCTTAACATTTCCTATAAATCTTAGTATCTTTATCCAAGTAAATATAGTCACAATTTGGAAGTGATTTTTTTTTTGAGGAGTGGATTGTATTTGTAGCAAAACTTGATCGTGTATGGTCAAGATATCAACAAATATCTTTTTGAAATCTATATTGCATACCAATATAAATATTACCGTAACACACCGGTGAATTCTAATCAATGAAATTACAGGCATGTTGCTTCTCCCAAGGTCTTATTCTATTTTCATCTTTGGCTGCATGATCTTTCATTTACTGAAACATAATCCACCCTTCTCATAAGTCTTTCAAGGGATCTGCATGTATTCATATACCTAATTATCAATGTACTCACCAAGTAGCTTCTTCTTTTTTCTTTTTAATTTTAGTTAGTTAACATACAATGCAGAAATGGTTTCAGGAGTAGAATTCAGGGATTCATCACTTACATACAACACCCAGTGCTCATCACAGTGCCCTCCTTCATACCCATCACTCATATCTAGCCCATCTCCCCTCCCACCTCTTTCCATCAACCCTCAGCTTGTTCTCTATTGTTAAGGGTCTCTTGTGCTTTGTCTCCCTCTCTCCTCTTCCCCTGCTTCCCATATGGTCGTCTGTTTTGTTTCTTACACCCCACACATGAGTGAAATCATATGGTATTTGTCCCTCTCTGACTGACTTATTTCACTTAGCATAATACATTCTAGTTCTATCCACGTTGAATGAAATCTTACCAAGTAGCTTCTTCTATATTCTGCTTTCTCCTGAGTCAAATGAAGGTTCCTCATGTTTCCCTGATGATGTTGCTCACTGTCTAGTCCACAAGTGATGTGCCCTGGACCTTTGCTTCATGATCCACCAGACATTGAGCTTCTTCACCAGTCCTGGGTTACACACAAATTTGAGGAAGTTCCTCTTACCCACCGGGCTACACGTTGCCATACAGACCCCAAACCATGACCATTTGCCGTAAAACTTCCACTAGTCTTTCATAACAAATCTCCTTTATCTTCTATAAAAAGCACTTAGCAAAGACTTCACTCAGTCATACGCATTAATAAGTATAAACTTTGGCAGGGAGATGGTAAACCAGTTTCTTTTTTGAGATAGAAATAAAACACTTTAAAAGTAGACTTGTACAGGGGCGCTTGGGTGGCTCAGTCAGTTAAGCGCCTGACTTCAGCTCAGGTCATGGTCTCGCGGTTCATTAGTTCAAGCCCCACATCAGGCCCTGTGCTGACAGCGCAGAGTCTGGAGCCTGCTTTGGATTCTGTGTCTCCCTCTCTCTGTCTCTTTCTGTCTCTCTCTCTCTCTCTCTCAAAAATAAATAAAAACATTAAAATTTGAAAACAATAAATATAAGTAGCCTTGTAGAAAGTCCTTTAATATGGAAAACTAGGTATATTATCAACCTGAGCATTATTTCTCTCAGAGCCTGTCAAGGTCTTCAAAATTTTTCTTTCCTAATCATAATCCTACTAAATGATCCTTCTGATCATATTCTCCAAACGGTAGAACATGTTGGTAGAAATTAATCTGCTTGTTACTTCTAAATAACAGTTTTACAGATTCTGCCATTTTCAACACACAAGCTGGCTTTCAATTTCAGTCAAACCTCATGCTCAAGTTATTCTTCTTATATCATAAAGCTATTCCCCCTTTTTATATGTTATGTCAAGTGTATCGAATTTTGCCTGCAAGGCTTTCATTCTGCTGTCTTTGAACCAACTTTTCTTTGAAAACAAATCCTCATCTCCATCCATGGGGGTGATCCCATGTCAGCTCTAGTGAGATACATAACTTGGCCAATACAGTGCATTTCATTTGGCTGTTTCAGGCATTTGACAATGACCCCGAGAATAAATGAGACTCAATCCCAGCACTTGTTGAAAGTTGTTGGAATGAAAATATCTCTTTCTAGTGACATCACTAGCTATAAAGTCAGTAAAGGACCTGTCAGGGCAACTAAGTTTGGAGAATTGCTGCTTGACAGTGAAGCTAACCTAAATGAAAGCACAGACAAGAAAGCACCCACATGCGGGTGGGGAGATGGGAATGGGCCGAATCTTTACAACCTAGTTTGACCCTGGTAATGTGGCCACTCCTGGAATCAAATCTACCCTTGTATTTTTCTTTTATATAAGCCAATACATTCCCTTATTTATGTGAGTCAATTTTAGTTACACCTTGTATGGCAATGGAATTGATTCTGATGATTAAGTCTGGTTGTATAAATCACTTTCCTTTTCTAATGCAATCATATCTCTCTCCTTTTCTTAATGTTTATGTATTTATTTTGAGAGAGACACAGAGAGTGAGCTGGGGAGGGGCAGAGAGAGAGGGAGGCACATAATCCCAAGCAGACTCGAGATCTGTCAGCCTAGAGCCCGACACCAGGCTTGAACTCACAGACCATTAGATCATTACCTAATCCAAAATCAAGAGTCAGACGCTTAACTGACTGAGCCACCCAGGCACCTCACAATCATTTCTTTAAAAAAAAAATATATATATATATATATATATCTCAAAAGTTCTATGCTATCGAAAATGTTATTACAACGCTATAAATTTGTTCTTTAGTCTAGCTATATTACAATAAAAAATTCTAGCAATTTCTCATTTATCCAGTTACTATATATGTTTATATGCACATATGTATCTGTCTATATCAATCTATAGATACAATTATGGATGGAATGTAGAATTAGACATATCAATATTCTAACAAATATATATTTAGATAAATATACTTACATTTATCTAAATATATATATTTTAAAAATATATAAATATAGATAGATATTGATAATTTCTTAGTATATCTGGGCTTACTGTAACAAAATGCCATAGCCTGGGTGGCTAAAACAACATTTATTTCTCACAGTTCCAGAGCCTGGAAAATCCAAGATTTGGTGTTTGGTGAGAGCCTGCTTCCTGATTCATAGAGAAATGTCCTCTCACTGCAGCTGCACAAAATGTAATGGGCAAGGGAAGTGTCTTTATAAATGTATTCATCTCATTCGTAAGTGCTCCATCCTCATGACTTAATCACCTTCCAAATGCCCCACCTCCTAAAACAATCACACTGGGGGTTAGTTTTCAACTTAAATTTTGGGGAAGATGCAAACGTGCAACATATATTATATTATATATATTGTGTATAAATACACAAGTGGACAAGTAACTTGGGTATCATATTTAGGCAAGTATATTTCTTTCTTATTAAAACACTTTATGGGTTTTTGCCATAGCATAAGAAAAAAAAAACAGTGATAATCTAAATGAGAACTGTGATCAAAAATTGAAATTATTAGGGGATCCTGGGTGGCTCAGCTTGTTAAGCATCTGACTTCTGCTCAGGTCATGACCTCGCGGTTTGTGGGTTCGAACCTCATGTCCGGCTCTGTGCTGACAGCTCAGAGCCTGGAGCCTGCTTCGGATTCTGTGTCTCCTTCTCTCTCTGCCTTTCCCTTGCTTGTGCTGTCTCTCTCTCAAAAATAAACACACATTAAAAAATTTGAACAATGGAAATGATTAGCATGGATTTAAGATCTTATGGTTGATGAAATAGTTCAACCAAACATTTTAAGCTTGAGACAGATCAGTGTAATTTTTTTTTGCTAAGCATAGTTTATGGGCATTGAACATGGAAACAACAACAAAGTGAGAATTTTCTCATCTTGAAAATACCTTGTGTTCTTTATGCACAAAGACAGTGACTTCAATAGCAGATGCACTTGAGATTTGCCATTAAAACAATTGTAGTTTCGGAATCTGCACTTCTCCTCACAGATAAGGCCATTCCAAGATGATAGCCACCTTTTACAATGAAAAGGCAAGAAAAACTTGAAGGCAACATGTCTTTAGTTCATCAAGGAACTTTTACAGTAGAATGCTTTTTTAATTCATAAGATGAACTTAATAATACAAAAAAAAATCCTAGTGACCATTCCTAAAAACCCAAACTCATTGTGAAAAAAAAAAAAAAAACCAATTTTAATCCCACTCTGTTTTCTCTACTAAAAAATAGAAAGTTAAAAACTTTATGTGAATTAACAGGAAGTAATGTTAAATTCATCCCCTCCCATATATAAATAATATCAGATTTCATAAAATATTAGGCAACCATTACCAGCAGCTAACAGCAAAATATATTTTATTATGTGGAAAAATACAGAGCACAGAATTGCAAAGTAAAATAATATAGCAGTCAAGAGTTTATGTTCTAGAGTCAGACTCCCTGGCTTTGAATTCCATTTTTACCACTTCTATCTTTGTTATTCAGCTATCTGTGCATTTAATAATAGCCCTGTTGTCAGTTACTCTTTTGGGTATATAATGAGTTAGTCCATGCAAAATGCTAAGAATAGTACCAGGCAGATAGTATAACCTCCTTAAATGTTGATGATCGATTAAATGATAACTAGATACACTGAACTATAGACTTCTCTCCATGTATGTATAATTAGGCAGACAAAAAGAGAAAAGGATATAAAGGAAAGGAAGTACTTAAACTAGTGACGATTTCTGAGTTCTAGTGTAGGTGATCTGATCTGTTTTCTGCCTCCCCACCAAAAAAAGAAAGAAATTATAGAACACACAGACATGGATATATAAAGACATAGAGACAGACTGTGACAGAGAGAAAAAAAAAACACAGAGAGGTTGAGAAAGACCACATATATAAATTGTATATCTTTAATTAATAGGTTTTTATTTCTTTTATTTATTTATTTATTTATTTATTTATTTATTTATTGTTTTAATGTTTATTTATTTTTGGAAGACAGAGAGACCGAGTGGGGGAAGGGCAGAGAGAGAGGGAGACACAGAAGCTGAAGCAAGTTCCAGGCTCTGAGCTGTCAGCACAGAGCCCGATGTGGGGCTCGAACCCACAAAGTGAGGGATCATGACTTGGGCCAAAGCCGACACTCAACTGACTAAGCCACCCACGTGCCCCAATAAGTTTTTAATTATCATAGTCAGACAACAAAAAAAACAGTTTACTTATTTGGTAAATCTATGAACCTCATGTATTTAAACTTTCACTGGTATTTTCATTTATATTATCAATTACTAGATTTTTTAGAATCAAAATTTAACAGGTTTCTCCCCACTAGTAACTACATCCACTCTTCCTCCATGAACTTCTGAGAGCCATGAAGCCAATAATATACATTCCAGCCAGATATTCACATGCAGCCTGCAGACAAGGTTCATGCTGAACTTCTATTTCTTGGAAACCTCATATTACAAACTCAACATCCACCCCATCTTTCTAAAAGAGGTAAATGAGCACATTCCACATAGGGGTGGAGTTTCTCTAGCATTATTGGCAGCTACAACCTTTCAGAATGACACTTCCACTGAGACAGATCCTTTCACGGACAGTTTTTTAGAATTGTATGGTCATTCTTTGCACAACTTGGGACATCAGAACAGATATTTACTCAAATGATATATTTGTCAAACAGAATTGACATGTTAGGCCATGGCATAACTGGGAGAGCATTGGGTTTGTCTCTTATCTACCCATTGGTTCTGTGACTCCCTAGACAGTATGGAGGCAAGGTTCCTATTGAGTCTGAAATTTGCATTAAATTAGCAAGTAATACCACCTAAACTCAATAGCATGCTGAAGGCTGCATGTGCATGTTTCTGACCAACATACAGATGCAAGATAGGCTAATAAAGAGAGGAGTTAATGGTTGTATTTCAGGACTCACAATGCTAACTTACTTCTAAAACCCCATGGAAGAAATACCAAAGATGCAGAATAGTCTACAAATTAGAAATAAAACTGCTTTTCCTCATGAGAATGTTGAAAGAGACATAACTTTTTTTTTTAATTTTTTTTTCAACGTTTATTTATTTTTGGGACAGAGAGAGACAGAGCATGAACGGGGGAGGGGCAGAGAGAGAGGGAGACACAGAATCGGAAACAGGCTCCAGGCTCTGAGCCATCAGCCCAGAGCCCGACGCGGGGCTCGAGCTCACGGACCGCGAGATCGTGACCTGGCTGAAGTCGGACGCTTAACCGACTGCGCCACCCAGGCGCCCCGAAAGAGACATAACTTTATAACACAATCAAATGTTAACTTCCTCCTTGTAGAGTGAATCGGTGACACCATAACCTGTCAACCTGAGGTGGTTAACCAAAGCATTCTGGTAAATCAGGAAATGCTAGAAAACAATTGAGTTAGCCAAGAATTATTTACTACTATCAATGAATGCCTTGGCATGCATCTTCATATTCATACTTCGAAATAATTTCAGTGCAATTTTCATGAAACTTTGTTCCTCAGAAAGTGTAGGCACTTCCAGGCACTGAATAATAAAGTGTAAACACCTAACAATGAAATGAAAAGTCTACATTTTATGAATCTTATAATGGTGTGGCCTCAAGTTTATATCAGTTTTATCTAAGACTGCATAAGAAACAAAGCAAAAGTTTTTTTGCATGTTATCTCACTTACTTTCATGGCCAGAAAAATATGTTTTAAATATACTGCTATAGTAATATACGTGCAGTTTGTTTTTCCTTCTTTAAATATATTTACTTCAATTATCGAACACTTGTGTAACCACCATTCAAGTTGTATTTCCTTTTAGGAGAAAGCATCTCTATTGTTAAGCTCTAGCTGACATGTTTTCAAATTCATGTTCTCAGCATTGAAGACCACTCTCAGAGATTTTATTTTAAGCTTCTTTATTTATTTTGAGAGAGAGTGAGCGTGCAGAAGGGGCACAAAGAGAGTGAGAGAACTTGAAGCAGGCTCTGCACCGAGGCTTAAATTTACAAACTATGAAATCGTGACATAAGCTGAAAACAAGAGTCGGTCACTTAACCAACTGAGCCACACAGGCATCACCTGGAAATTTTCTTAAAAGTGAAATTTACTCATCTCACATTTAGAATGGCTAAAATAAAAAACACAAAAAATAACAAGTGTTGGTAAGGATGTGGAGAAAGAAACCCTCATGCCCTGATGGTGGGAATGCAAACTGGTGTAGTCTCTGTGGAAAACAGTGGTGGTTCTTCAGAAAATTAAAAATAAAACTACCCTACAATCCAGTAATCTCACTATTGAATATTTACTCAAAGAATACAAAAACTCTAACGCAAAAGAATATATGCACCCCTATGTTTATTGTAGCATTATTTATAATAGCCTGATCATGGAAGCAACCCCAGTATCTACTGATAGATGAAAGGATAAAGAAGATGTGGTATAGGGGCACCTGGGTGGCTCAGTCAGTTAAGCATGAGTTCAAGCCCTGCTTCTGTGTGGACAGTTGAAGGCCTGGAACCTACTTCAGATTCTGTGTCTCCCTCTCTCTGCCCCTCCCCTGCTCATGCTCTCTCTCTTTCTCTCTCTCTCTCTCTCAAAAATAATAAATAAATATTAAAAATTTTAAAATAAAAAGATGTCATACACACACACAAACACACACACACAATGGAATATTACTCTGCCTTTAAAAAGAATGAAATCTTTTCACTTGGCAATGACATGGGTGGAGCTAGAGAGTATTATGCTAAGCAAAATAGGTCAGTCAGAGAAAGACACATGCCATATGACTTCACTCATATGTGGAATGTGAGAAACAAAACAAATGAACGAAGAAAAAACAAAAGACAAACCAAAAAAACCCAGATTCTTAACTACAGAGAAGAAACAGATGATTACGAGCGAAGAGGTGAGTGGAGGTTGGGTTAAATAGGTGATGGAAATTAAGGAGTGTGCTTGTCATGATGAGCACTGAGTAATATGTAGAATTGTTGAATCACTATATTGTCCACCAAAAACTAATACAACATGGTATGGTAACTCTCCTGGAATAAAATAAAATAAAATAAAATAAAATAAAATAAAATAAATAAATTTAATTTTGATACAGGAATTACTCTTTTGTGAAATAAGTCTAAGATGTAATCATGAAATGGTTTGCAATACAGTATATTTTATTATTAAAAACAAAGAAAAAACAAAGCACAACCTGGAGCTCTTCTGGTGATGGGGGTGGGCCCCCTTAAAGTAGTGAAATTCCAGTATCAGCATGATAATCATGATCTAGGAAATGCCACCTCATAAAAATCAGTAAAAAGAGACTAGTCATGTTGGGATGAAGCAAACAATACAGTATTAAAGTGTATTAGATGAAAGAAAAAAATGTCACCATGGACATTCAACTGTTCGTAATGTATCAATCCAACTTCAACCATATTAGAAACAGCCAATAGTTTTCTTTATGAAATATGAGATGAGAGTCTTATGCATGATTGAGACCATGACTATGATAAAGTAGGTGATGGAATTTAATGTTTTTATGTCTATTGTTTAGCACTCTTGAAACAAGCTAATCAAATCACCCAAATGAGAAAATAAACTGTAATTGACAATCAACTCCTATCTTCAATAAATTATCCTATCTGGTATGCTTTGATTGGATTTTGTTGGCAGGAAGAAGCTGGAGGTGGGATAACTAGAAGTGAGACTGCTTAGGTGACTGATTTGGAGACTGTATTTGGCTTTCTCAGGTTAGTCTTGAGTTAGATGTGGGGAAGCTGGCAGTCGCTGGCCAGTTAAAGGTCAGTTGTTGTAGAGGTTGTGGTTGGGCTTCCCAGGTTGGTTGCTTAGAAGTTCTGACTGGGCTTCCCAGGCTACTTGTTGTAGAAGATGTAGGTCAAAGCTCTACTGGTATATATTGTCATCATTGTGCATTTGTACATTCAGTCACTCAACACTTACTGAATCATGGGCGCCTTGGTGGCTCAGTCAGTTAAGTGTCCAACTCTTGATTTCAGCTCAGGTCATGTTCTCACAGTTAGTGAGATTGAGCCCCATGTTGTGCTGTTAGCACAGAGCCTGCTTGGGATTCTCTGTCTCCCTCCCTCTGCCCCTCCCCTTCTTGCATGCATGTGTGCTGTTTCTAAAAAAAAAAAAAAAAAAAAATTTCATTTAATCATAACCATTTATATCAATTGAAGTAAAGTTTCTTTTTGGAAACTTATAATTAATGCCATTTAAGTTCTTAGTTTTTATCTTAAAAAATACAACATATTTTCCTTAACACTTTAGGTAGAAATCACTTTAATCCTCACAACCGTGCCATGGTACAATTAGACTAGTTTTACAGAATCAACACGAAATCACAATGACCCAGTGTCTTCTGGGGAATCAACAGAACAGAAGGTTCTGAGCCAGGTGCTCAGAAAATTAATATTCATTGGAATGATAAGAAACTACTCTATGTTTACTCTATAATAATTTACTCTTGGCATTTGGCAAGAAATATCGAATAAAATATTTTAGAATGATAAGCACAGTTATTTTTATTGTTCTTACTTCTCCACATTTTTCACAATGGATATGTGCTAAATGTATAATCAGAATAAAAAGAATATGCAATATAGAAATGAGGCATATTTTATTTGTTTTACATATTCATTTTCATCTCTATTATGGCTCAAAATCAATGTGGTTTGTAATATGCATGGAAAAAGACTCTTATCACTGAAATAGAAAACATCTGGCAATAGCAAATAAAAACAAGCTCTTTTAAGCATCTAAATCTGACTTGCTTGCACAAAGGACAGAAATGGAAAATATCCACTAAAAATATTCCACTATTGACAATAGAAATATCACAATAATCTCTCACCTATTCACCAAAAAAGTTTTTTTTTTTTTTTAATTAGATGATTTCAAGAATAGTATTCTATGGGGGTGCCTGGGTGGCTCAGTCTGTTGCATGTCTGATGCTTGATTTAGACTCAGGATATAATCTCACAGTCCATTGGATCAAGACCTGCATTGGTCTCCGTGCTTTTAGCACGGAGCCTACTGTGGATTCTCTCTCCCTCTCTACCCCTCCCCTGCTTGTACTCTCTCTCTCTCTCAAAATAAATAAATTAATTAAAAATATATATAAAACAATACTACTCTGTGGGATGTAGTTGAGAGGAAAATAGGAGGAATGATGCATCATGGAGACCCAGGATATGAAATGATTATTCGAGGATTCCAACATTTAGCATATTAAGCTATATAAAAGAACACCTTTGCTACACAACATTGAGAATGAAGTAAAAATGCGATTAAAAATATGTGGTATAATGTCTTCTCCTGCTTTCCCTCCTTCTCTTCCTCTCCCCATCTTTCTTCTTCTCTCAACTATTAGGTACCAAGCACTATTTTAGACACTTGAAAAGTCCTTGGTTGCTAAACACACAAAACAACCTGTCCTTACAGATAATACACAAGTTACTAAATATGTGGTTTCAGACCTGATTCTTCATCCTGACTTTATAAATTAACACTTCTAATGAATTTGGTAAAATTTCTTAAATTTCTGAAACACAATTTCCTCACCTATAAAATGTACACTACATTATACTATATATAATATTCTACATATATTATATGTAGTATGATATTATACTATATTATATATTTATGCACAACATAGAATATAATATTATTTAGTCATAAAAAAGAAGGGAATCCTGGGTGCTTGGGTGGCTCAGTCAGTTGAGTGTCCTACTCTTGATTTCAGCTTAGGTTATGATCTCATGAGGTTCATGAGATTGTGCCCCACGTCTGGCTCTGAGCTGGTAATACAGAGCCTACTTGGGATTCTCTCTCTCCCACTTTGTCTGCCCCTCCTCTGATGGCACACACACTCTCTCTCTCTCTCTCTCAAAATAAATAAATAGGCATTTAAAAAAAGAAGGGAATCCTGACATCTGCAACAACATCGATGAAGCAGAAGGGAATTGTGGTAAGTAAAATATGCTAGACAAAGACAAATAGTGTATGATGTCATATATATGTGGAATTTTTTAAAAGTTCAGTTTATAGAAACAGAGGAGAATGGAAGTTGCCAGAGCCTGGAAGATGGAGCAAATGGGAAATTGGAGATGATAATGAAATGATACAAACTTTCAGTTATTAGATGAATACCTTCTGAGGATCTAAGATGCAGCATTGGTGACTATAGTTAATAGTGTGTGTTGCATAGTTAAAATTCGTTAAGAGAGTAGATTTACACGTTCTAACCACACACACAAAAGATAACTATGTGAAGTGGCAGATGGGTTAATTAACTTAATTGTAATAAATATTTCATAGGGGATATGTCTATCAAATCATTACCTTATACACTTTAAATATATCTTTTTGTTGTTGCTGTTAATTATACCTCTGAGAAACGGGGAGAGAAAAAAGACTCTTGCTTATATTTTCTTCAAAGGCCAAGAATGCAGGCTCTTTAATCACTGCTTTTATTCTTCTTTTCGCTCAATGTTACAAAAACGAACAAGAAGAATTCTCAAAAAAAAAAAAAAAATCTTTACCCAAAGTTAAAAACAACTTTTCCAAGTTGACTTAGACCAATTATTTATTTTTTAATAGGAATTTGACCTGTTGCAACAGGGAATCACATATACTGGAAGATTGTTTTGTTTTGTTTTGTTATTTTTTTTGTAATTCATTTTTTTAGCATATTAGAGGACATCATCTGACTATCGATTGGAAAAAAGAAGAAGTAAAATATCCTCACCACAGGAAGTTCGAGAAGCATTGACATAATGAGTCAGTCCACAGTTCTGAAAGTGATCATTTGATATTTCTCCATATTATCTTTTTTTTAAATGTGTATTTAAAAACTTTGAGAGATAGGGAGAGCATACATGCCATGAATGGGGAAGGGGCAGAGAGAGAGGAGAGAGAATCCCAAACAGGCTCCACGCTATCAGTGCAGAGCCCAACACAGGAATGGATCTCACGATCATGAGATCATGATCTGAGGTGAAATCAAGAGTTGGACACTTAACAGACTGAGCCACCTAGGTGTCCCAGTTTCTTCATATTAACTTTCAGTGTATTTGTTCAGTTCACGGGGAGCAAAATCAGTACGGGCACCAAATGACCAAAACTACAATGAAAGAATGCTAATTGATGCTACCTCAGGCATACGATGAGGAAGCAGTATGAACAAGCTTTTAGGTGTTAGTGGGGCAGTTGCCAAGAGCCAATGATTTAACTCATCACGCCAAATAATAAAACCTCCATAAGAGTCCAACACGATGGGTTCGGTTAGCATGTTGTTCAACACACGGAGGTGCTAGGAGAGTGGCATCGGGGGAGGGCATGGAAGCTTTGCACCCCTTCCCCATGCCTTGCCCCACAAATCTCTTCCATCTGGTTTCACTCAGTTATTGGTTATATCCTTTTATAATAACTAGTAATCTAGTAACTAAAATGTTTCTCTGAGTTCTGTGAGCCACCGTAGTAAATTAATTGAATTGAAAAAGGGAGAAGGTCATTGGAAACTCCAATATATACCCAGTCAGCCAAAAACACAAATGACAGTGTAAACTTGTCACTGGCCTCTGAAGGGGGCGGAGGTGGGGAATGAATGACAGTCTTGTTGGACTGAGCCTGTAACCTGTGAAAACTGACACTACCACCAGGTCAGAAGAGTGTCAAAATTGAATTAAATTGAATTGGTGGTGGTGTGGAACCATGTTGGTACCTTCCATGTTGGTACCAGGTGCAGAATTTTACGGCTCTTTCTAACAATTGGTTCACAGAAAAAAAGACAATTATCTGCGACATTTTAAGACTAGGATAACCAAATATCCCCCCAAATCCAAGTGACCTTTTCCCTTAATATACATTTTTTTCTCTACTTAATATTTGGTTATAGAAAGAGGATGTCATAATAAAAGAACAACAAAACAGACTGGAGAACGTTGGATGAATCATCATCAGTTGCAGAGAAACTGAAAAAAATGTATTGATAAAGAAGCAGTTTAGCATTCGCTTTCTTCCTCTACTTTCCACATCGTCTTTGAGTTACTTCAATGTGTAAATAAAGCAGGAAGCTTCAACTTCCACCAGTGAAGCTTCCAGCAATGACACAGTTTAAAATATCCTAATCAAAATTTTCAGTAGGGGGCAAAAAAGAGTGAAAAATAGTGCTATCTTTGACAGCATACCTTGGTAATGAGCTCGGATAAGCTCAGCAGAATTTCAATTCTGAATCACTCAAAAATAAGCATTTTAGGGGGTTCCTGGGTGTCTTAGTTCAGTGCCTGACTGGATTTCAGCTCAGGTCATGCTCTCACATTTTGTGGAATCGAGCCTCATGTTGGGCTCTGTGCTGGCTGGCATTGTGGAGTCTGCTTGGGATTCTCTCTGCCCCTCTCCCACTCATGGGTGTTTAAGCTCTCCCTCTCAAAATAAACATTTTTAAAAAAGAAAAAGGAAAAAAGAAATTTAGTTAATCTGAAGTTATTTCTTTTTTTCCCAAAGATCCTTAAATTCTCACAGCTTTACCATTTGTTTTGTTTACTTGATTGTTATCTTGGGTTTTTCTTTATATTGTATGCTGTTCATTCAAAATAGCATTTACTCAATACACAAATATTGTTCATAATTAAAACATACAAACATACAAATAAACAATGAGCAGAAAAAAATAGTTTAAAGCTAACAGACCAAGTTTCCTTAAAAAGACAAATTATTGAATAGCCTTCATAGTATCTAAATTCTCCTTGTAGAAAATTAATTATTGTGGGTCTTGTTTAAGTTTATTCTGTGGTTGATGGGGGGTGGGAGGGAGGGGAGAGTGGGTGAGGGGCATTGAGGAGGGCACCTGTTGGGATGAGCACTGGGTGTTGTATGGAAACCAATTTGACAATAAATTTCATATTTAAAAAAAGAAAAATAAAATTAAAATAAAATTAAAAAATAAAATAAATAAATAAAATAAAAAATAATAAATAATAAATAATAAAAAAATAAAATCTGGAAAAAAAGAATTATTCGATATGTAAAAGGTAGGATACAGGTTACAGTAAGCATTAAAAAAATCCCTTAGAAATTCACATTTTGTATACATGAGTAATGATCATGTAAATTTTGGTTTAAAAGCACAAAACATGGTTTTATGTTCTTCTAGGTAGTATTTACCTGGTAATTTTTAATTACAGAGGAATAATTTTAAATGTTCTTTTGAATTCCAGTTTATACAAACATATATATATATAAATTTGTATATATATAAATTTGTATATATATATTTGTACAAATATATATATATATATATATATATATTTGTATATAGCTGGAGTGAATATATACATATATAGGAAATATATGTATATATATTAATATATATGAATAATATATACATACATATGTGTGCATCAAAGGAATAACAACACAAAAATCACAGCAATATCATTACCAAAAACTTCTAGCAAATGCTATGCCAGATTTTATTCCAATGCATTATCTCATTTAACGTTTTAAATAGATTATCTCTATCCCTAACATCTGTATATAAAATAGTTATTGCTCTCACCTTTAGTATAGAAATAAGAAAAGTGGCCCTTGGAAAATAGCTTTTCAAAGATCACATAACCCTTCTATGACAAATATGTATATGGACGTCTCTTTGAAAGAACAGGAGAAGCCAGCTTGACACTAAATGGAATGTGTAACTAATTTTGTCACCATAGACTGGGTAGCTTAAAAGACAGAAACTTATTTTTAATAATTCCAGAGGCTGCCAAGTTTGAGATCAGGGTGCCAGTAAGGGCAGCTTCTAATAAGACCGTCTTTCTGGTTGGCAGATAGCTGTCTTCTCACTGTGTCTTTATGTGGTGGGGAGAGCAAGCTTTGCTCTCTCATTTTACAAAAACACTAATCCTCTCGTAGAGGCTTCACCATCATAACCTCATCTAAGCCTAATTACCTCTCAAAGGCCCATGTTTAAATATCATCATATTAGTCTTTAGGGTTTTAACACATACATTTGGGGGATATACACACATGTAGTCCATTACAACTTGAATAGAATAGAATAGAATAGAATAGAATAGAATAGAATAGAACAGAATAGACTAGACATAGATATAGACATAGCATTAAACATAAAATTAAATCTTCCTAAAATATTAAATGATGGAGGAAAGAGGATAGCTGTAAAACAAGGTGGTTGTCATTATTAACCACTGATATAGTATTTTATGCTGGAATTTGTCTATGTGGGGGATGGTGTAATTTTACTATTTTCCCTGCTTCATAGGAATTTGAAACTTTTCTTAGTATTGTATTTTAAAATTTGTAAAAAATGTATCGGAAGCAGCCAAAGCAGTACCAGAGGAAATAATATAGCTTAAAGTTTCTATGTAAGAAAGTATTATGTACAGTAAAGAGCATCCATATTAAAAGTTAGAAAAGAAACAGCAAATAAACTCCAAAGAAAATACAAGGAATGAAAATGACATGGATCAGAAATTAATAATATAAAATAGAAACATACAATAAAGAAAATAAAAAAGAGGGGCGCCTGGGTGGCTCAGTAGTTAAACATCTGACTTCGGCTCAGTGCTGTGCTCACAGCTCAGAGTCTGGAACCTGCTTTGGATTCTGTGTCTCCCTCTCTCTCTGCCCCACCCATGTTTGCGCTCTCTCTCTGTCTCTCAAAAATGAATAAATGTTTAAACAATGTTAAAAAAAAAGAAAAGAAAAAATAAATTTTTGAAAAACTTAAAAAAATTAATTACTTTCTAGGGAGATTGATGAATCACCTATGAGAAAAGCCCTAAATGGGGAATATCAAGGTCAAGAATAAATAGGGCATTACAACAAATTTTGCAGATATAACAGAAAATAAATACAATTTTATTTGTTTAGAAACTTTAGATTAAATGGAAGACTCCCTAGAAAACAGACTATGGCACATAACACAAAAAGAAAGAACTCCTGAGCATTGGTATGTCAAATTTTCCAAATGCTTTACTGAAGAGTACAGCAATGTAAGAAACAATTACAGTTGATCTTACAGAAAAGTTTTCAAAGAATTGAAAAATTGGGAAGAATGACTGACTTGTATTACGAATCCAGAATCACTTTGATGCAAAATAGACTATGAAAAGAACAGAAAGTTACTAGTGTCTCTCCTACTGGACATTGAAGCAAAAATCCTAGCTTCAAAAAGATGTTGAATGAATAACAGGTGAACATGTTGACTTATGTTTATGTTCAATTTATTCAAGGAATATGTGTTTTGTTTAATATTCAAAAATCAATCTCATCAAAAGGTTAAAGAAGAGGGGCGCCTGCGTGGCGCAGTCGGTTAAGCCTCCGACTTCAGCCAGGTCATGATCTCGCGGTCCGCGAGTTCAAGCCCCGCGTCGGGCTCTGGGCTGATGGCTCAAAGCCTGGAGCCTGTTTCCGATTCTGTGTCTCCCTCTCTCTCTGCCCCTCCCCCGTTCATGCTCTGTCTCTCTCTGTCCCCAAAATAAATAAACGTTGAAAAAAAAAAAGGTTAAAGAAGAAAAATCATTTTTTTCAGTAGATACAAATAAGGTGGTTGATAAAGTCAACATCTTCTTGTAATAACACAAAACTAGGAATAAAAGTAATTTCCTAGATCTGACAAGGCGTATTTTCACAAACTATAGAGCAAACCCCCTATCGTGAAACAGAAAGCTTTCTTTTAAAGTTCTGGCATCTTACCAGGTCAGGTAAAATCAGCTTGATTTTCCATTTTCGCCCTCTGCATTCTGTTGCCTGAGGATTTTCTCCTGCTGCTGGAGCCAGCTTTGGTGTCCCTGTGGCAGGACAGATGTTCTAGGGAATAAGCAGGCTCTAGGGGTGGCTGACTGGAGTCGGTGCACACATATCTCACCATATGCACCTGGCCGTTGGGTGGGAAAACTGCAAGGTGCATGTCCCATACTGGCTCCTAGAGCTTCTTTCCAGTGAAGAAGTTCCAGTAGCTCACAACAGACACTGACATCATTTACTGGCTATCTTGCCTTTCTTCCTTTTTCCCATTTCCTTAACAAACTATTTGCACCAGAATCCTGGTCTCGGTATTTACCTCTGGGGGAATTCAAATGAATTCATGGTGTAATTTTTGAAGTTCTATTTATTGGATGATAATAAATTCCCTCCTAAAAGTTAATTTTTCCACTGATTTTTTTCCCTGCTTTCTCTTCTTATTAAAAATATTATGCCTCATATTGATTTCTGTTCAAAGGACTTTAGAGATTATAAACAAACAAAGCACTCAATATAAAAACAACCCACTATAGTTTCACTCCCTTAGGGTAAACAAAAATAGACTTTGCTTTAGCACAACAGCTAATAGTCAAGGTGAAATCTTTCGTTAATCACAGGAATACAGTGCAACATTTTCGTAGGCAAATCTGAATATACAAGCCAGTATATGCAGGTTTTTTTTTTTTTTTATCATCAAAGACAACTTTTGATTTAAATCAGAGTAGGTATAAAACGCTCTAAAGAATACATGGCAATGGAGGTGTTTTCTCTTCCTACATCCTAATTTCTGCACGTGAAAGTATTTAAAATGAAAGGTAACATTACCAGTCCCTCCTTGCAACGTCTTCTTCTTGGGAGGAAATTAGATTTATCTGATTCATTGGTTTGGGAGAAGGGAGGACCTGATTGGCTCACCAGTGTTTCATCTGAAGCCAGCCTGTTTATGAGAAGCATGAATGGTGACGAGAGAGGCTTCCTCTCCATCGGAGCCCTGAGATGTCCACACTGCAGTGACTGGGGACAAGTGTCCAATTCAGGAGTAGAGTGTGAATAAACCCACTAAGCTAAAAACCAAAAGCTGGATTTTCAATACCACTATAAGCTAAAAATATTTTCATCCCCATCTGTCTAACTTCTACAAGTCTCTCCTATGTACTTGAACTTAGGAGGAAAGAAAGGGATGTTATTTTACCATTCCCCTAAAATCAGAAATTATTGATGAAGAATCTCTGGGGATGTTGACAAGCTCCACAGATGATTCTGATGCACATTGATTTTTGAGCATCCTGAGAGAAAATGATAAATAACCACATGATCTACTTTTCTGGAGAGAAGATTGTATTCAAACTTTTAAATAAATATTTGAAGGCTTCATATAAGTTTTCATGAAGTACAGGCTAGGAGTTTTTTAAATCATTACTTTGAAATTATAATTTTATTATAACTAAACACAATTTAATTATACTTAACTAAATTATTGTAGAAAATACAAATTCACAATAAAATTGTTTAAATATACTTTACATGAGATAATAATATAATGAAAATATTTGTTATTCTTTCAGTGTGCCCAGTGGTATATTAGCATATTGGGAAATACACCTCAGTTTCTGTTCAGGATTCCTGTTTGGGGCAGAGAGTTTCTCTCAATGTCTACATGTTCATTCAAGGTGTCCAGATTTTAAATGCCCTGTTCAGTGGACGTCCCCATATACAAATGTCCAGGATAGTCAGTTGAATTGAACTCAGACTAGATGAGTCTTTCCTGTGGATGTTCACATATTAGAAGAGCTGGAAGCTGACACTTTTCTATCTGTGCTTGAGGATTTTCTTCCTTTAAAAAAAAATTTTTTAACGTTTATTTATTTTTGAGACAGAGAGAGACAAAGCATGAACGAGGGAGGGTCAAAGAGAGAGGGAGACAAAGTATCTGAAACAGACTCCAGGCTCTGAGCTGTCAGCACAGAGCCGGACGCGGGGTCTGGAACTCCCGGGACCGCGAGATCATGACCTGAGCCGAAGTCGGACACTCAACGGACTGAGCCACCCAGGTGCCCCATTCCCTTTCCTAAATGAAAGGTTCGTCTCCATATCTTCCTCCTTTCTTTAATCCTCTTGTTCTCTAGTTTGAGGAATCGAGAAACTACTGCAAATATTTCTATCTCGTGCTAAAGCAATGCTTTCTTTTTTTTTTAATTTTAATTTTAAGGCCAGTATAGTTAGCATACAGTGTTACATTAATTTCAGATGTATAAGACAGTGATTCAACAATTCTATGCTCATCAAAGTAAATGTACTCTTTTTTTTTACCTAATTTAATTTTTTATTTTATTTGTTTAACTTGCTTTATTTTTTATTTTTCTTAAATTTACATCCAAATTAGTTAGCATATAGTGCAACGATGATTTCAGGAGTAGATTCCTTAGTGTACACTTAATCTCCTTCACCTATTTCACCCATCCCTCCACCCATCTCCCCTCTGGTAACCTTTTTTGTTCTCTATAGTGAAGAGTCTGTTTTTCTGGTTTACCTCTTTGTCTAATTTGTTCATTTGCTTTTTTTCCTGAAAGCAATAGAGGAGTGAAATCGTATGGTGTTTGTCTCTCTCTGACCGACTTATTTCATTTGGCATTATACCCCCTAGATCCATCCATGTTGCTGCAAATGGCAAGATTTTATTCTCTTTATGGCTCAGCAATATTCCAGTGTGTGTGTATACCACAGCTTCTTTATCCACTCGTCCACTAATGGATACTTGGGTTGCTTCCATAATTTGTAAAAACATGCTTTCTTCAGCCTTTGATTTTGCTTAGTGTTATCTGACGAACTAAAATGAACACTAATGGAGGAACTAATGAGAGAGTAAAGGAGAAAGAAAATTTTGGAAAGTACATAAATAAATACTTCAGGATATAATATTAATATATAAGCAATTATATGTAACCATGTTAAAGAGAGGCTACAAATAAACAAATAAGACTTGCCGTAAAAATTTCAAAACATATTCTAGATGAATGAAACAGAATAGATGATGAAAAATGATTCGTATAAATACGTGTGCGTGCATGTGTTTTCTGACCTCAGTATCATATCTATTTACCCCTACTCCGCTCCCTTTCTACCGCCTACTTTCTCTCTCTCCCCATATATATTATTCATAAGTCAGCAAAGGGTAGATGGTAAATATTTAATATTTACAAATATACAGTCTTTTTCACAACTACCTAATCCTGCCTTGTTACACAGAAGCAACTACATGCACTATATAAAGAAATAAGTACCTCTGTGTTCCAGTAATACTTTATTTATAAAAACAGGTAGTGGGTTATAATTTCCTGACAGCTGGCATAATTTAATATAGCATAATCAGAAAGGGGGAAAGGATAGACAATTTAGTAGATGGCATGGCAATATTTTTCAAGCCCTCACTAAACATTAACCAACGACTTCCGGATAGGACAGGAATAAATTCTGATTATTTAAGAATAGCACCCATTTTCAAAAATATGTATTAAAAACCATGATAAATCTATTTATCACGAAACATTTTCCCAAGAGAATTTTTATCGTCATTTAAGAATTGAACATGCAGTTTCTTTTTAGTTTTGACAACAAATATGATTGTAGTACAGCTTGGAAGCAAAAATAAAACACAGGAAATAAGACATGAAAGTAAAACTTTTTAAAGCAAACAATATAATTGCCCTAAAGTTAATTTCGATACCTTCTATATTTAGTGGTTCAATAGTAACTTATTTACATGCTCTGTGTTGCCTCGAGACAAACTAAAATCACTCTCCTTCTAGATATGACATTTGGTTATATTTTCATAAGTATTTTGACAGTGTCGTAAGAATCAGTATTAAACATTAATGAAGAGCCTTTGGAACATACAGCGTGCAGTTTCTTACTACCTAGAAAATTAAAGGGCAAGCTAGAATTGCAAGAAATCTCATTATCTGTTTCCATTCGTTTGATTTGCATTTTGGGAATATCACTAAAATGGATTCCACTTTTTAAAGAGAAAGACTAAAAAGGGCATTGGTCATTAGTGAGACCTTCAAGATTTAATTTCATGAGAATGAAAAGTGTAGGGTATTTTCTGTTAAGGTCCAGTCTCCTCTTTTAATTAAGCGTGTCATGTGCGCTCTGAATCTAGATGCTGTCAAAGTTAAGCTCACGGTGTCAAGGCAGTCACACCATGGTTGCGCCGTTCCAAGAAATAAAGTGCTTCTATTTGCTGAAATCAGGAACCGCCGTGTTCTCCTCCAAATTAAGCTGACACTTAAAACAGTTAACATTATCTCAAATAGGGTTCTTTTACTAACATTTTCAAGCAATTCACTTGAAATATGCATTTCCTTCGAAAAAAAATGAAATGAACCCCTGACGCCTGACGAGATATCACACTGAAATATTAACCACAGGTGAGATAATGTGGCTACAAAGGTAGCATCAGCTGCGTGAAGACTGATATACAAACACCATATAATTGGAATTAAGAGCCGTAACGTGAGGAGTGCTTGGTAGGAAGCATTTTGTCCATCGTGAAAATCACCCTAATTGTTAGTAATGACCATAACATTTTTATTAGTTGTAGATACAATTATAAAATAATCTACATTATGGAATTGGGCTTCTGAAGAATTGATATTACTACCTGGGGCAAATTAAATGTAGGGAAGCTTGCTGTAGTTTTAAGTTATTGAACTTGTGTCAATCCAATTCCGAAGAATTGGGAGACAGACAGCCTCCACTGAAGGAGTCAATTCACCTCCCTAAAATGTAGCTTTTTCGTTATGAACATGGTTCTAATAATCATCTCCTACTACACGTATTTTTAAAAATATTCTGCCATGATACAGGAATGGAAATGGACATTGTAAAATTCAAAGCAAGTAAACACATTGCCTTTTTTGATTAATAAGTAGATGCTGGGCTTTAAAAAAAAAAAGTATATTCCATTGTTTGCTAATTTAACTGCTTCATAAAAATCCTCTGGGAAAATGGCTCCAAATGTAGATTTCCAGACCATCTCCCAATGCTATGATTATCTATTTCCGTAGGGTGTCCCAGGAATCTCTGAGTCAAGGCATATATAATTTTCTAATGACCAGACAAGTTTGCAAAATATTGACTTATATCCTTCACATCAGTGAAAGTTCATAGTTACAGCAATTCAAATGTTAAAGTGTTTGAACTGAAATAAAATTGCAAGTATTAAATAAAAAAAATTGCTCCCCCTACTCCTTGACACACACAAAAATCTTTTTGTCTCTTTCTTTCTTTCTTTCTTTCTTTCTTTCTTTCTTTCTTTCTTTCTTTCTCTTTCTTTTTTGTTGTTGTTAATTACCAATGATATGCCAGATATAAAACATACTCAACTAACTTCTTCCTTTTGTTGGTTATGACATCTCTACTACTTAAGACATTTACCATCTTCCTTGCAACATTTCTTTACTAGACACATACAGAAGCAACACTTTTCTAATTATACTTGCCTAGAAAATCAATTGTCAACAAATGTTAACCT
This sequence comes from Felis catus, assembly GCF_018350175.1. Classification (NCBI taxonomy): domain Eukaryota; kingdom Metazoa; phylum Chordata; class Mammalia; order Carnivora; family Felidae; genus Felis; species Felis catus. Next base: position 26,329,113 of record NC_058378.1, on the reverse strand, counting down.
TATAAAAAGAGAAGTAATAGCAGTCATTTTATTACTCCTGGTGAAAGAATACAACACCTTCCATATTCTTCATATATGAAGAAAACAAAAACATATTTTTTGCCTCATAAAAAAACAGCAAAATCCAGAGAGTTGAAACTCTATGGGACAATCAGTCTAGTTTCATCAACAGATTAAAAAAAAAAAAAAAAAAAAAAAAAAAAAAAAAAAAAAGAGGGGCACTTACAGATCAAAAGAATCATAAGAGACTATAGACCTTTCTTACTTTAACCCTGACTTATACAAACTTTATAAAAAGGTGTGTGGGGGCAGATACATACCAAAATATTTGTGGAAAAAACAATATGATGTTTGACGTTGCTTCAAAATATTCCAGGAAGGGGGAATTAAGTGAGGTTATAGATAAGGCAGAATTGATAATGGCTTGGTGATTGTTAGGGATAGGTAATGAGTATATGAGGGTGCATTTTCCAGTTTCACTCCTTTTAAATAAATTCAAAATTCTGTATAATAAAAGGTTAAATATATTCAAAATACCTAGGCCCATTTTAGGTATTACTGACTTAGTGGTAGAACTTAGGTAAACCCTAGGCATTACATTTTAAGTAACCTGCATGGATTTAACTGACATACAATCATGGACTATATATACTGTAAAATGTGAGAGCCTATATATATATATATATATATATATATATATATATATATTTCCACTATTGTATTTATTTTATGAGGGGCATCCAGAAAGCCCATGCTGTGAACCATTAAGCATTTTTGCTTAGGCATTTTTTTTTCTTTTCATAGATTTGAGAGATCTGTCTTAGATTTGCTAGACATTTTTTCTTTTCAATTTTTTTAATGTTTATTTATTATTGAGAGACAGCGCGAGACAGAGCATGAGCATGGGAGGAGCAGAGAGAGAGGGAGAAACAGAATCTGAAGCAGGCTCCAGGCTCCGAGCTGTCAGCACAGAGCCCAATGCGGGGCTCGAACCCACAAACCACGAAATCATGACCTGAGCTGGTCAGATGCCTAACCGACTGAGCCACCCAGGTGCCCCATTTTTTTCTTTTCATAGATTTGAAAGATTTGTCTTAGTAAATCAATTTCAGATACATCTTGTAATTCTATAACTGCAGATAATAAGAAAAAACAAATATTTGACTTATCTTGATGCAATGTAGTATTCTTAACAATAAAATTCTCTATTCATAAGAATTATAATAAAGGCTTGGGAAAATCTTTTTTTGCATGCATATAAGAATTTTCTTAGGAGAGGTCAGAAAAAAATAGACACATAGATGAGTAAATACAGAGGCTTAGAATTAATAAAAGAAAATAATATTCAAACACTTCTTTGAACACTTAGAGAAGGTGTAATCATTAATACACATTGAATCCACGGATAAAAGAAAAAAAAATCACAACTGTCTACAGCCAGCGGTTTACAATTCTGATTATTCAATACACTTAGATTGTTTTTTCTTTAACTACCAGTACCCATACCCAAGCTCCAAGAATTTATATGCCATTGGTCTGGAGTGGGGTCTAAATATTAATATATTTTATAGTTCTTCAGATGATTCTAATATGCTGCCTGGGTTAAGAAATCTTTTGCCACAGACAGAACAACTCTCTACTTAAGTAAGAACTTTGAAATCTGCTCCTATTTGGAGAATTATATAGCCTCATTAAAAATAAAGAGGATATCACAGTAGATTCAACACTGAAGGAGTGTGTTAGTGAATTAATCTCAATGTGTCCCTTGCTGTTGATTTTTTTTCTTACTCCTGACTTGTGTATAGTGTGACAAAATATTTAGTAAATTCATGCTGTCCCTAAATAGCTCTGTTGAATGTCATATATGAGAGCAAGATGAGTCAAATTAATTCCATGCCTCCACAGAGATTTTTATCAAGGCCAAAGTCAGACATGCAACCAAGCAACCAGCCGATGTGTATGTATTGATTGATTACTCTATGTGAGGTTTTCTACCAGGAGCTGGGAGGCCCTGCAGTGAACGAGAGCTTCAAGTCCAGTGGATTTAATCCAAATGGATAAAATGAACAAGTGAATGAATATAGACACAGTTATTTCAGGTTCTGATAAGTTATACAGGTAATGTAATGAAGACTGATCAGATAGAGGGTAATTTTTCATGGGTTACTGAGAAAAGCCTCTCGTAAAGGTCCTGTCTGAACAGGAACAAGAATGAGAAAAAGAAGCCAGCTATGTGGAGATATGAGGAATTGTTTTCTAAGCAGTAAGAAAAGCCTTATAAAATATAATCCAGAAAAGATCCTGGTGCGGTCCACGAACATTGAGGACAGTATGGATGGAGTCTATTGAACAAGAGCGAAAGAGAAAGATATGAAAAGACATCGGCAAAATAACCAGAAATCAAAGCAAGCAGTGTCTTTAAGCCACAGTAAAGATTTTTATTTGTTTTACTGTGTTTCCCATAAATGGCGATGAAAAGATTTTTACAGTTCCAAGCAAGGAAGTGACATGATCTGATTTATAATTTTGAATTGTCACTCTGGCTTCTATGTAGAAAAAGGATTACAAGCCAAGAGTGGAAGTAAGGAACACAGGTAGAGAGGCTAATTGCCGTATTCCAGGGAGAAATAATAAGCCTATTATAAAGCATAATTGAATATGAACCAGCATGGAACTAAAAACCCACATCACTGTGAATGCAGAAAAAAATATTTATCAATGTACAGGCTATACCAACCTATAAAACAGAACTATTAGTTGGCTCATTACTTGACTCAGATTTTTTTTGTGTGTTAAATTCCATCTAGTTGATAAACTATGAGCCATTATTTTAGATTTTGAAGACATATTAAAACTTAATGATTTCATCTACTGGTCTTGACAGTGTTTCACAACTTTGTATGAGTCTGGGTGTTAGTGTTAGAAGATTAAGATTAATGCCATGGTATGAATTGAGATTTTATAAAAACATAGTAAGAATGACCTGGAGATTTTTAAGCATGGGATTTACATGATTTGATTTCTGCTTTAAAGGTCATGCTTGCTATTGTCTAAGAGGGTCAAGAGCAGAAAAGAAAGACTAGTGAGAAAATTATTGCCTTTTAAAATTATAAATCAGATGATGTAACTTCCCTGCTTAGAGTTCTTAAATCCAGATAAGAGGTGATGTTACCACAGGCAGCTGTGGAGAGAGTGCGAAGTGACAGGATATATTTTGGAGAAAGATCCAAATGGATCAAAAGTAGGACATTAAGGAAAGAGAGAGTTCAAAGCCAATGACTTGAGTTTTGTGCTAAATAACCGGATGACTGTTAATGCCGTAAACTGGATGGAGAAGACTAAAGAGAGAAACATTTTCTAGGGACAAATAAGGATTCCATTTCAGTATGTTAAGTTTATAACATCTTAAGGATCAAGTGGAGATGTTAAGAAGTGGGGGCAACTGGGTGGCTCAGCTGGTTAAGCATCAACTTTTGGTTTCGGCTCAGGTCATGATCTTATGGTTCTTGGGTTGAGCTCCACATTGGGCTCTGTGCTGGCAACGCAGAGCCTGCTTGGGATTCTGTCTCTCTCCCTCTCTCTCTGCCCCTTCCCTGCTCTTTCTGTCTCTCACTCTCTCTCTCACAATAAATAAACATCAAAAAAAAAAAAAAAAAAAGAATTGAACATAGAAGGAAAGACATAGGGATCTTAGATGTAGATTAAAGCCACAGACCTGAAACAAAACATCCAAGGCAGAAATAAAGACCTCAAGGAGGGCTAAGGACTATCCCTAAGTACTTTACTATTTCAGAAAGAGTGGGATGCCAGCAAAGAAGCCTGAAAAGCCTGAAATTCACAGGGTAAAATTATTTCAAAAAGCCAGCAATAGTAAAGTATATCAGGTGCTGGTAAGATAAAAATAAATAAAACTTGTGAATTCCCTGCCCAAGAACAGAAACCGGATAAAAATTAACTGGGGGTGTTTCAAAAGGATCGATGCTTAATACATAAGGTAAACACAAATTGCATGAGTTAAGGTGAGTCCACTGCTCACAATGAACGGAAACTGGTTGAGGACCTCTGCTGTATTCAGTCATGCAGTGACACAGACTCTTTGTTTAGTGGCTTCTGTGGATCATTTGCATCCAGACAGCAAGGAGAAGAGACAGAGAAAGAAAGAGAGAGAGGGAGGGGGAGAGGGAGAGAGAGAGAACAAGAGAGAGAGAGAGAGAATATATAGGGGCTTTTAAGGCTTTTAACTACCTTGGCTAGGAAATGATCTATCACTGTTGCTCACTTTCCATTAAAAAGAATTAATCGGGGCGCCTGGGTGGCTCAGTCGGTTAAGCATCCGACTTCGGCTCAGGTCATGATCTGGCGGTCCATCAGTTCGAGCCCCGCGTCAGGCTCTGTGCTGACAGCTCAGAGCCTGGAGCCTGTTTCAGATTCTGTGTCTCCCTCTCTCTCTGCCCCTCCCCCGTTCATGCTATCTCTCCCTGTCTCAAAAATAAATAAACGTTAAAAAAAATAAAAAAGATAAAAAGAATTAATCAATATGGCAATGGGTGGGGCATTTCATTTATTTGGTATGTCCTGCAAGAGGAAGTGAATTCACTACTTCTAGCCAGTCTCTGTCACATGAATATTTGTTTTTGAAATTACTTCAGTCTCTCAAATTATTTTGTTCTATAAAAATATTGGTGCGCTATTCCACTGATCATTTTGGTCAGGACTTTGATTCAATACATGCGACCCTTTTGCTTCCCTTCACCAGTTACAGGTCTCCGTAATTATGCTACTGTTATGCTATGTCCATCGAATTTACCAGATGCTCTAGAATGCATTTCGTTGACGGGTAAGACACAGTTAATACTTTTCTGTTAGATATATGTCTCATTCAAAGTGTTCTTTTTACCATAAAAATATAGTGTACCAAAAAGACTATTATACCTTAATTCTATAACACCTTTGCTTTTCCATAATCCTATTGTACTTGTCACATTAGAGTACTACCTTCAGATCGACTTGTTTGTTTCAACTAAACATATTAAGTCATTAGATATTGATAGTAAATGTATTTATTTTAATGGTAATATTACTTTCTATATAGTCAATTTAAAAATTCATCACATGAGAAATGTGATGATGGCTACATAAGAACAGAGATGTAGAAACGAGGCTATCGGTTAATAGACACTTAAATTACAGTTTTTACTAAAACTGCTTGCATATTCAATATTCAGTAAGTCGCTGCCCTATTAATTGCACTGATAACAAACTAGACGAATTGAAAATAATGTATCTGCTGACTCTCAGTTGTACATCACTAAATACATAAATTGTGATGATTTCAGCACTCAGTGCACCATTACTTTGAATTATACTATTTGAAAAGAGTTTTGTTTTAATTGTCACTGTTATAATGGTGTGAATTGTCCTAAAAATAGCTAGCTAGGTGAAGGATGACACAAGTGACCTGCTGAGAGCGCTTTGAATAATTATTTCTCACACTAAGGATTAGTTTCAGCTGTCCTAATAGCAGTTAGTCTTTCCAAGGATTTTTAAAAATAATCAGCTAAAGTAGCAAAGACAACGTATACCTATAATAGGCATTATATGTTATGAATTAATTATATCTAAGCTAACATTGCTCTCATTAATACATGTTGATATCAATCATGTCAATTATTAAACATAGGGAAGGACTGCAGAATGGGTATATATAGATGAGCCAATGAGATGCTCTTCATTTATTTTCTGACTGAATCAATTTCAGTTCACATTGATTTAAGAATTTTCTTGCCCAGTTAGTGATAGAATGGCAGATATTTACTCAGTCTGCTAGTACTATTTCAAAACACCCAGAGAGTACAAAATGAACTAGTTTATTTGAAAAACATTTTATTTGAAAAGTTTAGGGGCGCCTGGGTGGCTCAGTCAGTTAAGCGTCCGAATTTGGCTCAGGTCATGATCTTGCGGTTTGTGAGTTCGAGCCCCGCGTCAGGCTCTGTGCTGACAGCTCAGAGCCTGGATCCTGCTTCCAGTTCTGTGTCTCCCTCTGTCTCTTCCCCTCCCCTGTTCATGCTCTGTCTCTTAATAATAAAAAATGTTAAAAAAAATTTAAAAAAAAGAAAAGTTTAGTCCACAACATAAATTGACCTACTGTACATAGTTTTCTAAATGTTGATTTAAACTTCTCTGTGTATACCCAAATGTATGCCCGTGTGTATAAAGTGTACATATACACAATATATGTGTGTGTACATATGTAATGCATATACATGTAAGTAAATATATGTGCGTTGTGTATGCTGATGTATACGTGTGTGTGTGTGTGTGTGTGTGTGTGTGTGTGTGTGTATTCAAATAAAGAACAAAAAAAATACCAAAAAAAAAATTATCAGAGAAGATTGGACTAGGTAGAGACCAAGTAACATTGCCATGGTGACTATCACCAAAACTTTCATGAAATAACAAAACAAATGTCAAGAAAGCAAATACATTTAAAGCAACACAGGAAAACTTGAGACAGTATCATTTTTAACAAGTCAAAAGGATAGATTGGAAATAGGATCAGATATTCAGATATTCAAAATTTGAAAGATATAATGGAATAAGTGAATTAGGGAGAAAATGCATTGAGGATAAAGTTCTTGGCACTTAAGCAAGCTGGAAGACGAGCCCAATTCATACAAGAAGTGGCAGAGGGCCCATCTGGAAACAAACAAACTGGTTGACCTCTCTCTCTCCTGGATTTGTGCTAAGCGATAACTAAAACTGTCATTAACCCAGAGGTTAAGCAATTAGTGTGGGAATTGGAACAGCAGAATCAGGAGAGTGTCTCCCATCGCTGCTGAGTAGGTCACAACCACTCTGAGAAGACATCACCAAGAAATCAAAACTTAAATCATGCACCGTATCTTATTGCTGCTTTTACCTCACTATAGAGTGAACTGACAAGTGAATTACAATTATCACTCTAAAACATGATGCAATTAAGAATTATAAAATAATAGAACAAAACAATGAAAGACAGGCACCACACCAGATAAGCTGAATTGATGCTTAAAGAAAAAAGCTTTGTAATGCAAATATATGAGAGAATAAATACCGGTATCATCCAAAGTAAGTTAATCACCTGCCTCGAACCTCATACAAAAAATAGTGCAAGAGGGAATGTGGACAATGTGTGAAATACAAGACAATACAGCTTCCTGGTAAAAACGTAAGAAAATATACTAATGACTTAATATAATCATTAAAAATGTTTCTATCAAAAGACCTAATGGAGTTAAAATGCTAGCCACGTTCTGTGCAATCATGAATTAGAAGTTCTTTGTAATACCGATATGAAATAAAGAAAGTATACCTGGAATCCTCTAAGGAATGTTACTGATCAGTAAAATAACCCAGCAAACATGAACAAAATTTTGGAGAGACATGTAACCAGAAAAGATACCTTAATGGCCATAAGGTATAAGAAGTTGTCCACCATCATTAGTTACTAATTAACACCACGATCATATACATCTACAATTCTCTCCAGATTGACTAAAAGTAAAGAGAAAACTCACAGTTTGGGCAAGGATTTGGAGCAAGTACTACTCTCATACACTGCTGGGATTATCTCTCAAAGACAAACACACACAAAAACCTATGACCCAGGAGTTCGATCCTTACTATATACTACATGGAAAGATCTAGAAATGCAAACGTATATTCAGGGTAACATTGTTGGCAGTATTTTACTATTACATCTTTTTTTCTTCTATAATCAAATATTAAGTGGAGGAATCTTCTGGTGAGGAGGAAAAATATCATTCGGATATTGACTTTGAGTTATCCTCTTATTAGAATGTTATTACAGATAAATAAATATCTCCTTCTAGAATCTGACTGCCAGAGTACTTGTTCTCTTTCTTCCCTCCTCTTCCCTCTTTCCTGTTACTTACACACACTCCCTCCAAAAGAAAGACTTATTAAGCTATTTATCATTCACTTTATGGTCAGTCATTAAAACTGGTGGGAGGGGCGCCTGGGTGGCGCAGTCGGTTAAGCTTCCGACTTCAGCCAGGTCACGACCTCGCGGTCCGGGAGTTCGAGCCCCGCGTCAGGCTCTGGGCTGATGGCTCAGAGCCTGGAGCCTGTTTCCGATTCTGTGTCTCCCTCTCTCTCTGCCCCTCCCCCGTTCATGCTCTGTCTCTCTCTGTCCCCAAAATAAATAAACGTTGAAAAAAAAAATTTAAAACTGGTGGGAGAGAATATGATTTTATCTTATTGTATTAGACAGGGTTTTCACATAATTATGAAGCTTGAAAATTTTCTCTATCTTAATTCCCTCTATAAGCTGGAGACCCAGAAAAACCAATCATGTAATTCAGTCTGAGTCCAAAGGCCTGAAAACCAGGGGAGCCAATGGTTTAAATCCCAGTCTAAGGGCCAGAGAAGATGAGGTAACATGTCCCCACTCAATCAGGCAGGTGGGAAGCGAAATGGGACAAAGTTTTTTCCTTGCGCCTGCCCGTTGTTCTATTCAAGCTCTCAGTGGATTCACTGATGCCCACACCGGGAAAGTCAATGCCCTTGACGAAAATCATCAATTAAAGTGATGATCTCATCTGGAAACATGTCCAGACCCACCCAGATAGGATGTTTGATCTGGGTAGACCATTGCCAGTCAAGCTGACACACATACTCTGTCCTCATACTTACTACTCCATTGTTATGACTTACCAGAGTGTCTTGCATATTTTACTGAATTAATAAACGTTTGTTGAATAAAGCATTTTAAAATCGGCACTTTAGACGTGGAAAGTTGGCAAAACTGAAGTTATCAATATGTATTTTAGTGAGCTTGGGTTTCTCTATTCAGGGCTTTCTCCTTTCTCTGATTACTTTCTTTCTTTAAAAGTGAAGCACAAATGACCAAACCCTGGCTCTTGGTGCCTACCAATAGTACCCAAAAGCCCGTGTTCATTAAACATATGCTTGTGATATGGTACCAGTTTGCTTTCTCAGGGTGTCTCTCCACCACGCGTACGCTCTTGACATGCTTGTTCCAGGTAGGTGAGACACCACCTTGTCACAGAAGAAGTTGAAGAATTCACTGGCCACTTCAATAACACTGAATTCACTGTGCTCACGCTTCTCTCGTTACCTTTAGGAAAGCCAGTTTTACTCTATTTGTTATAATTTCTTAACAATCGTGGATGGACACAATGAAAAACAACCGCTAGAAGAATAATGACATGTCTGTCATTACAGTGTCAAATTGCTGAAAAGTTTCTAAATGGTGTTTCCTTTGGTACTTCTGGCTTTATAGATGGTAGTGGCCCATTTGAGGACACAGGCCCATAGACCCCACTTTGAGTATTGGTGCTCTGAATTATGTAGGGGAATGTGCACATCAGCGTCTCAGCACACACACATACACACACAATGGCACTATGAAATTAGAGTTATTTGGGAAGGTTTTATTTACTATTTGCAAATGTGTGGGCCAGGGACATAGAAAAATCAAGAGATAGCAACCAGGATCTCTTTTCCACATATGAGTTCCTAGTTTCATAGAAGTTACAAAAATTAAACAAGGCTTACTGCAAATAAACTCATGATTTAGGATTTAAACCCATCCAGGGGCACCTGGGTGGTTCAGTCACTTGATTTTGACTCAGGTCATGATCTCACAGTTTGTGAGTCCAAGCCCCATGTTGGGCTCTGTGCTGACAGTGTGGAGCCTGCTTGGGATTCTCTCTCTCTCTCTCTCTCTCTCTCTCTCTCTCTCTCTCTGCCTCTCCCCCACTTGTATTCCCACCTCTCTATCTCAAAATAAATAAATAAACCTAAAAAAAAAGATTCAAACCCATCTGACTGAGCCCAAACAGAATAGATGATCTTCTGAGGAACTTTCATTGAGTGCCTACATATAAAAAATGAGGGATGAGAGACTACTTAATCTATGAATAAGTATCAAGTAACAGAGTGTAGGCTAAACACATATGTGCAAAGAGACTAAGGGAGGGTGATCAGAAGAAAACAGCGAAAAATTAGTGAAGCTACTCAACATAGACTTGCTCGTGAAATTACTGAGTTCCAGACCGTGTCAAACACAAAGTTCTGAGCACATACCACTGAGGAGAAGAATTACTGACGCAGTGATACGTGGCGTGAGGAAAGTCATAGAGGGTGTGACCAGCAATTTGTATTTGGAAGCATCCAAAGATTCCCTCCATCAATACAAAGGGTGCGTGCTGGGAAATAACGTGAGCTGTGAGATGACGCAGGAAAAGCTATCATTACCTACAAACTTGCAGAGCAACAGATCTCAAACTACACAAGTGCTTCTTACAGAATCACTGTCAGAAGGACTCTTCAGGTGTATAATACGAACGTCTTTACTTTTTACATCAGATTTGTTTTTTATTACTTTAGAGAGAGAGAGAGAGAGAGTGCATGGGAGTGGGGAAGAGGGAGAGGGAGAGGGAAAGAGAGGGAGAGAGAGAGAGACTCAGAGAGAGAGAGAGTCTTAGGCAGGCTCCAAGCTCAGTGTGGAGCCAGACGCTGGGCTCGATCCCACGACCCTGGGATCATGACCTCAGCCGAAATCAAGCATCAGATGCTCAACCAAATGAGTCACTCATATGCCCCATTTACATTACTTTTTCTATTGACAACTAGTAAAAAAAAAAAAGAACTATGCAGGTTTCATATTCAAAATAAATCAGAGAGCATAGAAAATTGTTATGCTCCCACTTCAATAATTAGCGAAGGAAATTTATTCTGGGCTTTAATGGAGCCTCCGAAAAAAGTTTGCTAAAAAGCAGAATCATCACCTTTTAAGGTTTACCATTTTCCATCTGTCACTCTGTCATGAATACCTCTTCATTTATATTAATTTTGCAAAATTAGACATAAAGCATTTGTTGTGGATAATAGTGTCTGTCTCAATTTGTCAGCCAAACTGTAAAATAAACCCAAATATGCAGTTAATTGAGATTTAATAAGAATTGCATGTTGGTTAAATAATAAATCACAAGGACTTGAATCAAAGCCTTTTACCAGGCAAGTACGTAATGAACCCTTAAAATGGATTAATATTCCAGTCCTGAGGATTTGCAGAAACCTATTAGGCAAACATCCCATCATTCAATTTATTCTACTTAAAAAGTTATAAAAGTTTTGCCAGGTTTCTCAAATACAAAGGTACATGAGGAAGTAGCCCTTTTTTTCTGCAGTTTGCAGGTTCAAAACCAAGCGTAAATTGTTATAGTGTTTCTTACACCAGATTCCAGAGATCAAAGATTTGATTATCAGACGAGACACACTAAGCTGCTGAGTTTACTGTGTCATAGAAATCCTGTTTAAAAAGTTCTATATTTAAATACATTCAATTTATTTTATGAAGGCTTTCATTTTAGCCCCTTCAAGACTTTGCTTATGCAGACCCACTCTCAAGATATGTTCATCGGGGCACCTGGGTGGCTCAATCCATTAAGTATCTGACTCTTGTTTTTGGCTCAGGTCATGAGCTTATGGTTCGCGAGATCAAGCCCTATGTTGGGCTGTGTGCTGACAGCATGGAACCTTCTTGGGATTCTCTCTCTCTCCCTCTCTCTCTCTCTCTCTGCCTTTCCCCTGCTCTCTCCCTCAATCTCTTTCTCTCTCTCAAAATATATAAACTTTTTTTAAAAGATATGTTCATCTGTTCCTAATAAAATAGTGAAGTATAGAACAGCATTTTAGGTGTGTTAGTTGAATGACTTTTAATCTTTCCCATCTTCCATAGCTGCTGCTTCATGCTGTAAGTGTGCATCTCTCAGTCAAATTGTGCTTTTACAATATATGGTGGTGAGTTAATAACTGAATGTAACTGTTTGCATAAGACACTGTAACATAGTTCCCATTTGTAGTGTTTTATTAACTTTAAAAAGTACAAATCGTAAAGTTTATACATATTGAAACCATTTAAAATGTAACTACACATAAAGCCAACCAGGTGATATTACAAATCATGTGTTTTCAATTAGACACCATAGTCGGCAAGTTAATTTAGTTAGACCAATGTATCCACACCATCAACAAAAATATTCATCATCATTATCACTTTTCAGCTGGCAGAAATTAGTAGCAGATGTTATGGAAGTGTTCCATGTTTATATTCAGAGATGTTCAACATTCCCCTGTGAATTCAAACTAGGAAAACACAATGAATCATGTCCCCGCAGTCATAGCAAACCATATTTTGCATCATAATAACCATTTGTCTAGTGGAAATTCATCTCAGATTTGCTTCCCCTCAAAGGTAAGGAAGCTGAAGGACAGTTGGATATCAATAAAAATGTTCTTCATATCACTCAGGCTAAAAAATAAAAAAAATAGTTTTGTTTTTATCATATTCTGCAGAACCCAATAAAATAACCAGATCTCTCTATTGTATCATTTCATTGCTCAGGTTATATATTTAAGAAATGGTTACTTTTTAAAGGTGTATACTCTTTTATTACCACTCCTTTAAAATAAATGAAGACTATTTCTTTTGCTTTTAAAGAAGTAGCTTTTACAAATACAGTATGACGCAGGACAAATAAACATTACAAAAGGGCAAAAATAATTAAATACTGCAATGTTATGAGACTCCTAAAATGAGCTTGTTAGAACAATTTAATGTTGTACTTAGCCCTGAATTCACTCAAAACAAAGCCAAAAAGGAGCTCATCTTATAACCATAAACATGTTTCTAACATCAAATTTGAGAAGAAATTGCTGCTTGGGTCTTGATATAAAAAGATATGAGTAATGTGGGGTGCCTGGGTAGCTCAGTTAATTAAGCATCCGACTTCAGCTCAGGTCATGATCTCACGGTTTGTGAGTTCGAGCCCCTCATCAGGCTCTGTGCTGACAGCTTGGAGCCTGGAGCCTGCTTCAGAGTCCGTGTCTCCCTCCCTCTCTCTGCTCCTCCCCTGCTCTCTCTCTCTCTCTCTCTCTCTCTCAAAAATAAATAAACATTACAAAATTTAAAAAAGAAGATATGAGTAATGTGATAGATGACATTTTCAGCAGGGTTTGCGGTAGAAATAAAAGCACTTTCTAAATGATATTACTTCTATCAACACTGAAACACTGAAAAAAATGACATTTAATTATAAACTCTGAAGGCACTGGAAGCTGTGAGGGGGTTAGACTGGGTATAATAAATTTCTGGTGACATTAGAGAGTTCCAGTTAGGAAGCTCTAGAATAGTATCCCAAGATTACTTGTCACTAAGATGCTCTGTGATAAAAACGTTGCTTTCTTAACTCATACTGGGAGTCTTCACATACTATCTGTTCCTCTAAATTTTCATAATTTATATTGATATATTAATGCCTATGAGAAGTCCTGCCATGAAAAAATCTGGTTACATTTGTAAACTTTGTACTTCTTAAATGATTTAACCAGAAGACTCATTTTTAGGTAACACACATTAAACAGGTTATGTATCCTTTAAATGATACTCCATTAACATGCATAAACAAGTGATGTATTCTTTATTTTTTTTATTTTGCTTTTATTTATTTTGAGGGGGGGGGAGGGCCAAAGAGAGAGGGAGAAAGAGTATCCCAAGCCGGCTCTGTGCTCACAGCACAGAGCTCAACATGGGGCTCGATCTCACCAACTGTAAGATCACGACCGGACCCGGGATCAAGAGTCGGGCACGTAACCAACTGAGCCACCCAAGTGCCCAAGTGATGTATTCTTGAGATAATATTCCAAAGAACAGATTTTGTAATTTTCTGATATGGCAGGACTGATAACTGGCATGTTTCTAAATAAAGTAAGTCAATTAAAACACTCAACCATAATGACTGGTTGCCATTTTACAGTTGTTTTCTCTGATGGGTGCCCATCAGTTCATTGTTTTTCAAATTGATTAAGAAGCTTTATACAATGGATATATGAGACACACACTGGACATTTGCTAGGGAAATTAAGAACTGGGTTTCCACCAAAATATAAGGTCAGTTTGTTTTTGCCTAGAGTTGAACCACAGATTTCTGTTAGGAAGAACTTAGTAAAAAAACAATTTGCTTAAATCCTTTCAGAAAATTTAAAAAAAAAAAACTGCTTGAATGTATCTTAGGTCGAATTCCCTAGACTCAGAACCTGATGTGAGGATTCTTGTTCAAGTGCTCTGTACACAGGAGAGAAAAGCAGGACAGGATGGTGGAAAAAGTTAAACAAAGATGTCCTTTTAATGAAGAAGTCTAGCCTCAGCCAGTATCAACCACCTGCCGGGGGCTGTATACTGTGTTTTGGGTGTGGGGTGGGGAAATGTGGCCCAGCCAATTATCTGCAGAAGAGGGGAGCTATAAATGATAAAGGGCCAATAATCACTACCCATGAAAGGTGGGAGAGGAATGTAAGGGACACGGGCTGCCTCTGCTACAGGTGTTTTTTGATGTTAAATTTTGAAAGGTTAGCAGCCTCTTTATTTTTTTAACAAATAGTACCCCTCATAGCTCATTAACCATACAAATCTCAGAAAATGATTTATAAAGTAGGCATCTAAAACTAAATAAGCTCCAGTTTCTCACAGACAACACGGTTTTACGTTTCTACTCATATACCTCAAGGTTAAGCAGATTGAACATATTAAAAGCCAAGCCAACGAACCACATATCCCAACCCGGACTGAGCCTCCCTCCAATGGTTCCCAGTTAGTAAATGGCATGCACATCTTTTTGGGAGACATCTTTCATATCTGTCTTTTTCATGCCACATATCCTGTCTATAGCCAAGTTCTCTCATCTTTGCTCTGAAGTGTCTCTTGAAACTACTTATTTTCTTGGGGTGCCTGGGTGGCGCAGTCGGTTAAGCGTCCGACTTCAGCCAGGTCACGATCTCGCGGTCCGTGAGTTCGAGCCCTGCGTCAGGCTCTGGGCTGATGGCTCAGAGCCTGGAGCCTGTTTCCGATTCTGTGTCTCCCTCTCTCTCTGCCCCTCCCTCGTTCATGCTCTGTCTCTCTCTGTCCCAAAAATAAATAAGCGTTGAAAAAAAAAAGAAACTATTTATTTTCCTTCCTTTCTTAGCCGCAAAATGCCAGCGCAAACTACCTGAGATTACTAAAAATATCTAACGTGTTTTACTGCCTTTGGTCTTAATCCCCTTTCATATATTCCCACATTACAACTAGAGCTATCTTCCAAAATTAAATGTAATTCTCTATTCTTCCTGTGTAAAATCTACCGCATGTCTATTGTTCTTAGGACAAAGAGCCAAATCATTCACAAGGCCTAGAGGACTCTGTGGAATTAGTCTTCTTCCTACATTTCTCGCCTATTCTAGTGTTATTTTTTCCCCTTCTTTGTGGATCTTAACCACTCTGGCTTTCCTTCAAGTCCTCACACAGTGCATATTCTTCTATTTCTTGGTCTTTACACATGCTATTTCCATCTGCCTGGCATTCTAATTCTCTACTCATGAATCCAAACTCACACACATGCACACAGATGCCCCCCACTGTATTCCTGGGAGTTAACTCTTTAATCTTATTCATATCTCATTTAAATCATCAGTTTCTCACCGAAGGTGCCAGAGACACCTTGGTCCACCCACTGACATTATCTTTGCTTTACCCTCATCCAAATTTTGACTACGTTTACCCTAAAACACTCACTTCTCTGAAGACACAATCTGAGATGCTGCTACAGATACTCTGCCATCACAGAAGCATAGCCTAGAAGTCTGAGAGAGTTAATGCTTCACACACACACACACACACACACACACACACACATCAATGAGTGCTCCTCTCATTGTTTCAGATGGATAATTCCAGTTCTCTTCTCTTAGTAAGGAGGGGAGAAAGGTTTGTTTTCAAAGCAGTGAGCAGACATATATAAAATACATCTTTTTTATTGGGTTTATCTTCTCCTTGCTTTACTTCAATCTCACTGGTCGATCATTCACTTCTGTTCCCTGGCATCATTGTCCCAAAGTAAATCTGCACCTCAGTCTCAAATTTTTCAGGTGGACCTCAGGCTAACACAGTGGAACCGGTGAAACTCTTGACAGTAGCTCTCCAAATGAGATGCTGGAAGTAAATCACTTCATTGCACGTGACCACATGGCAGTGAGTTGGGGATCGATAAACACTTAACTATGTAGTAACTTCACATTATAAGACTCTCCCTGATGGAGGTTGGGGCGAAGGAAACCTGGGACGTGAAGCATTACTTGATAAGGTGGTGGTGGCACCTGAACAGTATGGACCACCTTATCAAGGTCATTATCATCTTCACATCACCACATGCAATCCTCAACTCTGTCTTATCTTATAAGAACTAATAGGGGCGCCTGGGTGGCGCAGTCGGTTGAGCGTCCGACTTCAGCCAGGTCACGATCTCGCGGTCCAGGAGTTCGAGCCCCACGTCGGGCTCTGGGCTGATGGCTCAGAGCCTGGAGCCTGTTTCCGATTCTGTGTCTCCCTCTCTCTCTGCCCCTCCCCCGTTCATGCTCTGTCTCTCTCTGTCCCAAAAATAAATAAACGTTGAAAAAAAAATTTTTTTTAAAAAAAGAACTAATAGCATTATTTAATCAGCCACTTCTTTGCCTCTGATAGTCCTTAGAAGACACTCTCCCCACTTCTCATATTCGCATGCACTTTTCCTTAATATTTTATGGTTCCTCTGAACTTGACCAACTCAAAATATTAGAAAGTCCCAGGGCTCAGTTCTTAGCCCTGTTCTTTTCGTTCTCTTCCCTCACTCCCTAAGAGACCTCATACAGTCTCATGGATTTTTATACCAGTCCTATGCTGTGGATACTTCATTTTATACTTCCATTTCTTATTCCCCCTTTACACACTAGGCATATATCCAAATTGCCTACTCTACATCTCTATTGGCTATTTAACAAATCCCACAATATCTATTTTGATATCTGTTTTCTATGTCCATCCACACAAAATCCGTCAACACTCTTATCAGCTTTCCTGAGAAAGATATCCAAAATCTGATACTTTTCACTAACCTACCACCTGAGTGCAAACCAATCATCACTGCTCCTTTGTATTAGTGTGTTATAACGGACCCCTAAATTCCATCTTTTCCCCCTACGTTCCTTATTCTACACACGCAACCATCTTAGACAGAGATCAACTTATGTCATTTCTTTACTCAAAATCATCCAGTTTATCTTCACTTTGCTCCGTCCAAGTCCTTATCATTGCCTAAACGACCATACAAGTTCTGCTCCTGGATAACTCTCTGACCTCAATGTTTATAATTCTTCCCATGCTTAGGCTGCCCTAACATATCTGATTTTTTTTCTGTTCCTCAAATTTTTCCCAAAATGTCTAAATGTCTCACTTCCTTCTTTCTTTCATATCATTGTTATTACCCTTTATTTTTTTAGGCTTATTTATTTATTTGATGGAGGGTGAAGGGACAGAGAGAGAGATGGAAAGAGAGAATCCCAAGCAAACTCCATGCTGTCAGTGCAGAGCCCAATGTGGGACTTGATCACATGAACCATGAGACCATGACCTGAGCCAAAATCAAGAGTCCAAGGCTTGACTGACTGAGCCACCCAGGCACTCCATTACTATCCTTTAAAAAAAATGACACTCCTTCTATAGCATTGCTCTGTGTCACATGCTACTCCTTTAATGTTGTTCTTAACATTTATAATCACTTGGATATTTGTTTGTGGTCTGATTGATTCTATTATAATGCCCATTCTTTGAAAATCTGCATTTTACCTAATTTCTATCTCCAGTACTGAATGAATGCCTGAAACACAGCATGTGTTAGATATATATATATATATATATATATATATATATATATGATAGAATCAATCAATGCTCCTTCAATGTCCATTTATTCAGCTAAGCCAATATAATCCCTCTCAGTTTCATTAAATATACATCAAGACCCCTAGACAGATGTCTTTTTTGCTAACGCTTACATTATGTACGTGACTAAAAATAATTATACATATCACTACATGTTATATCCTATTATGTGTGTGTTTCATACTATAAGTGACTTAGTGATTTTTCCTTCTTTCTTGCCTATTCTTTAACCTCCTAGGATAAAACAGTGAATGGAGCAGATATTTAACAAATGGGACTAAATACCAAATATATACATATTTGTTAAATTGTTAACATTATAAACAACTGTCAAGTTTACTTGAATCAATAATGATGCTCTATCCAAATAAGAATGGTTATTATACGTTTGCAGTAAAGTTTCACTCAATAAAATTTTATCGTGGAAAATTGCTCTAATACAAAAATTTAAATCAACATTATGCCAGATTACTTCATTTCATTTATGAAAGCACTAAAGCGCCCAATAGGATTGATATTAAATTCCTGTGGCTGGATCTCAAAGTTATCCATTATGTGGTTCCATCTCACTTCCCATTTCACACTTGTAATACTAATTTCACATTGTAATACCCATTTCACATTGTAATACTAAGATCAGTTTTACCACGAAAAAAAAAAAGCCCATTCCCACATGTTTGTCTTTATGGATTGTGTTCTCACATCACAGAAAGCCATTTCTTCTCTCCATAACCTACCCAAAGTATACCCATCATACAAAGTCCAGCCAGGGACCCATCTTTCCTCTGAAGCCCTTTCTGATTATTCTCACACTTAGTGATAATATTCTAACATTTATAGATATACTTTATATTACACATCTAATCAACTAATTCATCTTTACATGTTCAATTTTGTTTTAAAGTTATGATGGTTGTGTGTCTAATCTCCTAAACTACAATGTAAACTATTTGAGAGCCAAAACCGCAATGCTCTTAACACTGATAAATGAATTTCGCTAAAAGCGATGCAAACATGATAATGGTAAATAAATGAAATAGAGGGTTATTTTTCTTATAATAATGCTATAGGTCAACAACTCAGGATATGAATTGTGTCCTAATATTGTTTGTATCCTAGACTTTCAACCTTGCTTTCCCACAATCCTACTGTCTTGGCTTTTTCCCTCTGATTATTGCCTTATGATTTCAAGATGGATACAAAACAATCAAACTTCAAGCACGTTTTCCAGGTAAGACAAAAAAAAAAAAAAAAAAAAAAAGAACAGTGCAGCAGCTAAAGGACTTTCCACTAGAGTCACTTTTGTGTATATTGGGAAGAAAACCATCTCTAAGGACCTCTGCCCAGTTAATATTGACAAAAACTATGATAAACCACCCACTCTTCATGAATTTTTAGCTAGATGTGGTCCTTGGACCACACTGTGAGTAGCAAATTTTATACTATACATTTTTTAAATATATTACCGTTTAAGACTTGCTCAGTTTCATATAAGGGCTCTGCCTCTTCGCTGGCTGAGTGATTCGTGGGAAGTATTTTTATCTGTCAATTTCCCCATCTGTAAGCTGGAGATAACAACAGAACTAATTGTATAGGTCTTTAAGAAAATTAAACTTTATAATCCATATGAAGCATCTAACATAATGGCTATCCCAAAAGAAGTACTCAATTTCTTTTTAGCAATTACTGATATTTGTATCATTATAACCAGAAGCTAGTATTATCCAAAGTGCCTTCCATGATATAGTCAAAGCTTTTCTCTACAAAACATAATAATAATTTTGGGAAGAACTTGAGTTACATAGATTCAACCAAATTAAAGCATCTAAACAGCTCAATCATAGATAGGCCTTCTGAAGTTTATAATTTACTTATGTGATTTGTGAGCCTCCAAGAAGTACCACATTTAGCATTTCCCAAAACTGTAGGCCAGTTAAACTATTTTTATAAACAGAGCCCAAGAAATTTACTGCAGAGCCATAATATTATCCAACTCCTTCTTAGTCTATGTAACAATTCTCCCTGAATTTGTTCAGAAACTGCCTTCATGACTATATGCAGCAATTCTGCACTAGAGTTTAGTCTCAGGATAAAGTTTGAGAAACAATTCAGAAGGCGTTTCACATAATTGGGGTAGGAGATCCCACTAGAAGGGAGATGTTGCCATCATCAACATCCAGATGCATCTACGAAAGGAGAATCTTTACAGAAATATCAAAGAGAAAAAAATGAAGGAAGCAGAGGAGCAGGAACAAGAAAAGGAAGAGGAAGGACAATTTTTACCCCCAAGAACTTCTATGAACATCCCTTGATTGCCATGCATCACTGAACCTTAATTTAAGGGCAAGAAATCCCCTCCAAACACAGCTTTGGCTCAGATGTTGTGATAAACATTGTTCCCGAGGTGGTTAACAATGAATTGTTTCGCAGACTTTCTTTTCCTTTATTTACATTATTTAACTAGGGAAAATGAGTAAATGATCAGTGAGTTTGGTTATATTATATCAGAAGATGGATTTATATTTATGAATATCCATATTGGACATGGAAACACTGAGTTAATGTGCAGTTGAATAAAAATGCTAAATACAATGTCAAAATCAAGATAGTTGATAAAAATAAGTTAACCTAAATCTTCCTGTCCTCCCTCTTGGTCATCCTTACAAAAAGAGGCCTAGTAAATTTGTGCTTACCATTTGATATGCACATTTTCCCGTTTCAGACTGTAGTACTCCACAAAGGAGCAGAGCCAAAGTTTTGGAACTAAATCATGGCTTATGACCAGACAAATATCATTATTAATACTAGGAATTCAGCGATCCACAAGCAAACATGGATGGTAGAAAGATTGAAATTAACACTTTGAAGTGGATTTTTGTCATCTCATCTGATAAAGCTTGTATGTTATTTAATGAGTGCTCTGAAAGAGCATCAGAAGGAAAAGTGAATCTAAGGTGAAAGACACTGTCATTCACGAGATGTTGTGCACCGCTCTTGGAACCAAAGAACGGAGAGATCATCACTGTGATGTCCCCCACATTCCTTCTGAGGCATGTACTATCGAAATGATTTCATACAGCCAAGCAGATGCTGTAGGATTTAAAAAAAAAATTAATGCCATTGTCACTATCCACCAGCAATCAGTCATTTGCCAATTGACATAAGCAATGTCATTAAAAGATAATAATCTGATGGGGCGCCTGGGTGGCTCAGTCAGTTAAGAGTCTGACTTCAGGTCAGGTCATGATCTCATGGCTCATGACTTTAAGCCCTACATTAGGCTCTGTGCTGACAGCTCAGAGCCTGGAGCCTGCTTCAGATTCTGTGTCTCTCTCTCTGCCCCTCTCCCAGTCACACACTGTATCTCTCTCTCCCTCAAGAATAAATAAAAACATTAAAAAAAAAATTCGAAGTAATTTCAATCAAAAAAAAAAGCAAAAGTTTTTTATGTTGACATCAATGAGTTGATTCTAAAATCAGCAGAGTAAGGGGCTCCTGGGTGGCTCAGTTGGTTAAGTGCCCGACTTCGGCTGGGGTCATGATATCACAGTTTGTGAGTTTGAGCCTCATGTCAGGCTCTGTGCTGACAGCTGGGAGTCTGGAACCTGCTTCGGATTCTGTGTCTCCTTCTCTCTCTGCCCCTCCCCCACTTGTGCTCTGTCTCTCTTGTCTCTCAAAAATAAGGAAACATTAAAATATTTTTTAAAAAGATTAAAAGATAATAATCTGAATGTGGTTATCCACTAATCACGGGATATTATGATCACAAAATTCTTGGGGAAAAATGTACTTGTATGAAGAGGCATTAGATCTAATATTTTTCTTGAAGACACTCAAAGTTGATTTGAAGACTGTACAGAAAGAAAACAATACACTCTTTAAGCAGAGTTTTTCCTCAAAAAAATTACGTAGAAAAAAATTCTTAATATTGTCTTAGCCAAAAATATGTCATATCACAAATATGTATACAGTAATTATTACTTCCTGAATCATCCAAGAATAGCATATTCTTTCATGTCAGTTCTGTCTGCTTCTGCAAAACTGGAATTGATTTCTTTTTTTTTTTACAACTAAGTTTTCATCCCAAATTAAATAATACAGTTGACAAACAAATAAATGTGTCATATAGGTGCCTGTATGTTACAAGAATGTACAATTTATTTGGAGTCATCAAAATGATTAGATAATTTATTTTAAAATGAAATGATGAAACTCCTTTGAGAATTTATATAAAACTGGGAGTACCACAACTTTTGAAGAATGATTAAAGTAGTTTTGTATAAATACAAGTATAGAAGGGCTTCTAAGACCTCTAGGACTCTGAAGACAATGTATGCCCTTGTCTATATCCTGCTACAAATCTCAGGCACATCTAAAACAATTTTTTTTTAATTTTTAAAGTTTATTTATTTATTTTGAAAGATAAAAGGGTAGGGGCAGGGAGAAGAGGGGAGAGCAAATCCCAAGCAAACTCCACTCCATCAGCACAGAGCTCAATACGGGGCTTGAACCCATGAACCCTGAGATCATGACCTGAGCTAAAGTCAAGAGTCAGATGGTTAACTGACTGAGCCTCCTAGGAGCCTCTAAACACATTCTTGAACACATCGAAGGGAGAATCTTTCTCCTTCTCAGCTGCTAGGAAGCATAGTTATTTCATATTTCAACCACTCCCAGCAAGGAAATACCTGTTTTAATATTTCTGAAAATGTGCATCCCAACTCCCTTTGTTTCATATCCTGTCCTCGTAGAAATGTAACATAACTAGATATCTGGGGGTGGGTTGGAGTTAGAATATGCTGCATGGAAATTTAACATGATCTACAAAAGGTACTTGATTTAGAAAGATAGCCTCAGTAGTGGAAATTGAGTGCTAAAAGGGAGTGGCTTTTCCTGATACAGTAAGTTGTGTTTGAACCTATCTCAACATAGCTTCAGCAATTCCTATCTTTGAGCATGTGAGGACCTAAAAAAGAGAAGGCTGTTAAATCAAAAAGGCTTATATTTGCAGGAGCCTCAGCCATTGTCTCTGTGATCCAGCTGCCAGAAAGAGACATCAAAATATGAAAGTATATTCTGTGTGCAGAAGGAGTAATTCTGAGAGATCAGCAAGCAAAAGATAAGAAATTCTAACAGTAAAGCTTAAATAGAAACTACTTTAAGGCATCTGAAAAACAATACCATCGGTGGATAGCAAAACATGACAATAAAGCAGTATATAGGAGAGGTAGCGCATTAAATATCAATAGGAGAATAAATATATTGATTCTGTAGTAGTCACATAATGAATACTATTCAGAAATTATAGTGAACAATCTACAAATATACCCAACAATATGGATGATTCTCGCTTTCATGGAACAGAAGTCAGCCAAAAAATTGTACACACGTATGATTCTTTTCATATAAAAAAAAAACAGGCAAAACTAATTTATACTTAAGAAATTAGAATAGTAATTGCTCTTGCAAAATATAATGTCAGAAAGGGGACATAAAGGAAACTTCTAGAATACTTGTAACATTCCATTTCTTATGAGTGGTGATGATTCAAGGTGTTACATTTGTGATAATATATTGAACCATATATCTATAATGTAAAGAATTTGTAGACATTATACTTCAAAAAGAACTTTTCATAAGCTTGAAAATACAAGAAAAGGTTCTTCAAATTTCATAGAGAACAACAGCAAGAAAAGGCTATTATAGTCTCAGAGAGGAAAAGGAGTAGAGGAAAGATCCTATTACATGGCAGGTAGGGAAGCTGAATCTAATCTACTTAGGTATTTTTACCCAAAGCAGGTGTTGTCTTATAATCACTCAGTCTCATAGCTCGGTTACTCTTTTTAAGGAAAAAAAACACACATCATTTTATAATGTTCTTATGTTGCAAAAAAACATATTTAAAAAAAACAATCTTTCCAGTATAAGTAGAATGTTGCACTTTATGCAGAGCAAAACTAACAAAACTGTCATTCAAAAACAAAAGAAAGAAAACCTGTCATTCCATATGCAGGTATACAAAATGTAAAAATGAAAATGGTAGTTGTATACAGCTCTAAAGAAAGAAAGGCAACTCCTTAGTAGATGAATAAGTATAGTAAGTAAATAAAAATGCGTTAATAGTTTTAAGAAGAATCTTTAAACAATCAAAAGATAACATTAATTTTCTCCTAAGGAAAAAGTGAGAAAGTTAATGGAAAATGGATTATAAATTCAGTGGTTTTAAAATAATGCTTCTGATTTTATACATAAAACAAGCAAGCAAACAGAAAAACATAAAAAAAAATAAATAAGAACAACCCTGATCATCATCAGATCATAAAATTATCTCCAAATTGAAATATTTTCTTTAAATGTTTTAAAGTTCATTTAAACTTTAAAGTTGGGGAGGGGCAGAGAGAGGGGGAGACACAGAACAAGAAGCAGGATCCAGGCTCTGAGATGTCAGCACAGAGCCCCACACAGGGCTCAAACTCAGGCACCACGAGATCATGACCTGAGCCTAAGTGGGACGCGTAACAGTCTGATCCACCCCGGTGCCCCAATAGTTTCTTAATCTTCTGATTTTGAATTATATGCCTGTGACCACGTTAAGGAAATGTAAATCATCCAGACCAGCAGCAAAATGGAGAGGCTACTAAAAAGACAAAACTATTTCATAAAAGACTTCCAGGCCTTAACTTCACTTATAAAGACTGCATTTCCTCTGGGATTTTTAAAAGCTTAGAACTATTCTAAGTGTGTGATTAGATAGTGAGTCTAGATATTTTAGCAACTACCAGGCAACTCAGAAATTTAAAACGACTGCTTTTTCAATATCTATTAAGCTGTTAATATTTCCAAAATAGTAGCTTGTTGTTTTTCAACAACCCTAAATAAATATGTTCTCAGACATGAATTCTGAAAAAGATATGTTACATCTTTTTTTGTGTCTGATGGCATCATATAACTCATCCATTCCTGAGAAATAGAATTATGAGACCCATTACTTTGAGAAAATCTGTTTTCACAGAATTTATCCTCTTCAGAATTCTGCTTCCCAGTCTCTATGTACGAGTGTTCAGATAAAACAATTACTAAAAATTTGGTTGTAGTATATGAAAACATATAAATCATTTGAAAGAATATGTTATCTTGAGAATGTGAATTATATATTTGTGCATTGTGTTTACAAGCATTTTCAGGATTTGAGGGGCTCTGTATGTTTGGTTTTAGTGAATTGCCAAGTAAATAGTTTTTTAAAGATGTAGGCAAATTAATCAATCTTTTATCTTCTGATTTGTCAGTTTTGTGTCATATTTGGAGAGCCTTTGACTTCTAAGGTCATTATATACAGAATAAAACCTCCTGGTTATTTTTTCTAGAATGCATAGAGCTTCTTTTCTGTTTCAGTGTTTACATCTCTGATCTATCTGGAGGTTATTTTTGTGTAAGGAGCAGAGTAGGTATACACTTTATCTTTTTTTTTTTTCTTTTTTTTCCTGACAGGTACCCTATTGTCTCAGTAACATTTTCTAAATAATCTCTCCTTACTCCACATTCAATACCATGTCTTTATATCTGGATACATGTTTTTAATTCTTAGTTATATATCATTGATCTGCCTACATGATTTAAATACACTGATTTATTTACTATAACTTTACTCTATGTTTATTATATTCGTGGGACAACATCTTCTAATCATTTAACATTTTACATGTAAAATCTACTTTCAAATTTAACATTAATGGGCATTAAGACATCTTTCCCTGTCAATAAATATAAAAATACATCACTAATTGCAGTCATAGATTACAAACAGCATGTATATAATTCCATATCAAACACAAAAATGGGAATTGAATGTCAGAAACATATTCTTCCATAACATATACCTAAATATTAGCACAGAGTGACTCTCTATTATAGGTTTTAGGTTGGTGGAAAAATGGGTATGGTCATCATTGTTGTCTGTTTTTGTGTTCTTTTCTTTATTTTCTAAATTGTTACTTAAGCATATAATCCTTTGTTCTTTATTAATTACAAAAGAATGTTTTTTTCTTTCTCTCTTCAAAATTGCTGTGCTGACAGCACAGAGCCTGTTTGGAATTCCCTCTCTTCATATCTCTCTATCCTTCCTGGGCTCATTCTCTCTCTCTCAAAATAAATAAATAAACATTAAACAAAAAAAAAAAGAAAGAATAGAAAACCCAGAAATAAGCCCACAATTGCATGGTCAATTCATCTTTGACAAAGCAGTACAGAATGTCCAAAGAAAAAAAGACGGTCTCTTCAACAAATGGTGTTGAGAAAATTGGACTGCAATGTACCAAAGAATGAAACTGGAGCCCTTATTTATGCCATACATGAAAATAAACCCCAAATGGATGAAAGACCTAAATGTGAGACCTGAAACCATAAAAATCCTAGAAGAGAACACAGGAAGTAATATCTTTGACGTTGGCCATAGCAACTATTTTTCTAGATGGATCTCCTCAAGCAAGGGAAATAAAGTAAAAAATAAACTATCGGGACTTCATCAAGATAAAAAGCTTCTGTATAGCAAAGGAAACAATCAACTAAACTAAAAGATAATTTACCAAATGGGAAAAGTATATTTTCAAATAACATATATGATGAAGGGTTAGTATATAAAAGATGTAAAGAACTGACATAACTCAACACCCCCCAAAAAACCCCACATAACCCAATCAAAAAATGGACAGAACACATGAACAGACATTTCTCCAAAGAAGACGTCCAGATGGCCAACAGACACGTGAAAAGATGCTTGTAATAACTTATCATCAGGGAAATGCAAATCAAAACTACAATGGAATATCAACTTACACCAGTCAAAATGGCTAAAGTCAATAATGACACAAGAAACAAGTGTTGGTGAAGATGTGAAGACAAAGGAAACCTCTTGTTCTGTTGGTGGGAATGCAAACTGGTGCAGCCACTGTGGAAAACGGTATGGATTTTCCTCAAAAAGTTAAAAATAGAACTACCCTATGACCCATTAATTGCATTTCTGGGCATTTATACAAAGAATACAAAAACATTAACTCAGAGGGATACATGCACCCCTAAGTTTATAACAGGATTATTTACAACAGCCAAGTATGGAATAATGGAAGCAGCCAAGTGTCCGTTGATAGATGAATGGATAAAGAAAAGGAGATGTTTATCTAAATATTTATTATTTTATATATTATGCTGGAATATTATTCAGCTACAAGAAGGAGGAAATCTTTCCATTTGCAATGACATGGATGGACTAGAAAGTGTAATACTAAGTGAAATAAATTAGTCAAAGAAAGACAAATCATATGATTTTGCTTACATGTGGAATTTAAGAAACAAAAACCAAGGGAATAGTGGAAAAGAGAGGGAAAGAGAGAGAAAGACTAACCAAGAAACAGACCGTTTTTTTAATTTTTTTTTAACATTTATTTACTTTTGGGAGACAGAGAAGAAGTGGGAGAGGGGCAGAGAGAGAGGGAGACACAGAATCCGAAGCAGGCTCCAGGCTCTGAGCGGTCAGCACAGAGCCCGATGCAGGGCTCGAACCCACCAATGGTGAGATCATGACCTGAACCGAAGCTGGACGTTTAACTGAGTCACCCAGGCACCCCGAAACAGACTCTTAATTATAGAGAATAGATTGGTGGTTACCAGAGGGCGGGGGTGGCGGGTGGGGAATAGGTGATGGGGATTAAGGAGAACACTTGTGATGAGCACCAGTGATTATGGAATTGTTGGATCACTAAATTGTACACCTGTAACTAAAAAACCACTGCATGTTATGTAACTGGAATTAAAATAAAAATTTAAGGGGCACCTGGGTGGCCAGTCGGTTAAGCGTCCATCTCCAGCTCAAGTCATGATCTCTTGGTTCATGAGTTTGAGTCTCACATCGGCCTCTCTGCTGTCAGTGCAGAACCCACTTCAGATCCTCTATCACCCTCTCTCTCTGCCCCTTCTTCCATCGTGTTCTCTCTCACAAAAATAAACATTAAACAATAAATAAAGTAAAATAAAATCATTTAAAATGAATGAGTGAATAAATGCATAAATTCAGACTAAGACACTGCTGGTTCTAACCAAGGTTTATAGTTGGACTAATAGGAACTCAGTACCCAAAAATGTCATCAAATAATAAATATGAGTTTTAAGCTTTATTTAGCACAATTGGACAACTTGGTAAAAATTATTGATTTCCCATTTATTTAAAGTAGGCTTCGTGCCCAGCATGGAGCCCAATGCAGGGCTTGAACTCATGACCCTGAGATCAAGACCTGAGCTGAAATCAAGAGTCAGTTGCTTAACTGACTGAGCCATCCAGGTGCCTCCCACCCTGTAATTTTAAAATGCAAGGAAATTCTAAATATGAGGGTGGAATGGTAGCATTCATTAATTCATTCATTTATGTGTTAAATATGAATTACATATCTAGCAGAGATAAAACAAGCTAGAAAACTTTAAACTGTTCTCAAGGGCTCACAATTTTCCAGATGCTCAAAAAAAAAAAAAAAACACAAAAACCCTATAATCAACCTATACAAGAGTTTTGACAAAAATATGCTAACAAATAATTAAATGACTAAAAAGACCAAATTTCAAGACCAGTCCTCAGACTAGGTTATTGTTCCTTTTTCTTATTATATTGCCTTATAGAGTGAAGTTATCATCAGACAAGAAAAACCTCTAGAATGTATTACATTCTTCAATCTGCTCAAATCTAAATTTCTAAGGAACATAGACAATCTCTCCCTTTTCTGCACCATTGTTTCTCCAAACCTGTCAGAGTTCTTCGTTCTTAGAAGTATTTGAAATACATTCATTGAATGTAAAAAGTGAATGAGTGAATGAATTATGCTCTCAGCATCATAAATTTTAAGACATAAATGCCTATTCTGTAGCTACATGCTCAAACCAATTATATTATTCAAGCAATAGAAAAGGAATGAGATACAGGAAAGAAGTAATGCATTAGAAAATAACAAAGAATGTGTATTATATGCATTAATGGGATGGTGCAATTCTGGAAATGTGCTCGCTCTTTGCCTGGGCTCTAGGGTGCTGCTTTACCTGTGACTTTAACTCGTGGGCAAATTTGTCCTACTAATTTGGTACCATGAAATAGCATAATGACAAAGTTTAAATAATCTTTCATACAATGACTCCTGCTCTTTAACAAATTTAACAATTTGAAGGAGTGACACAAAAGATTTGTGAGACCAATCTCCTGTCACCTTGGGCTGACGGATAAGGGCTGAGTGAAGAGATGACACATCTTACGAGAATTTGAAAATTATACAAATATAAATGGCTTCTCAAGGCCAAATTGTATCAATCTCTGACATAAAACAAACAGATACACATCTTAAGTTTTCTTTTCATATAAGTGAAGGTACAAAACCATAAGGATTAAAAGTTTGAGTTACCAAAAATGTTCTTTCAATTTTTCTTAATGTTTATTTGTTTTTGAGACAGAGAGAGACAGAGCATGAACGGGGGAGGGTCAGAGAGAGAGGGAGACACAGAATCCAAAGCAGGCTCCAGGCCCTGAGCTGTCAGCACAGAGCCTGACATGGGGCTCAAACTCACGGACCCTGAGATCAGGACCTGAGCCAAAGTCAGAAGCTTAACCCACTGAGCCACTCAAACACCCCATCAAAAATGCTCTTTAAAGGGAAGAGTCAATCGGGGCGCCTGGGTGGCTCAGGCGGTTAAGCCTCCGACTTCAGCTCAGGTCATGATCTCACAGTCCGTGAGTTCGAGCCCCACGTCCAGCTCTGTGCTGACAGCTTGGAGCCTGGAGCCTGCTTCAGATTCTGTGTCTCCTCTCTCTGCCCCTCCCCCGCTCATGCTCTGTCTCTCTCTGTCTCAAAAATAAATTAAAACATTAAAAAAAATGAAAGGGAAGAGTCAAACTCAGAATTTATGGGTCAGGAAATTAAGCTTGTTTCCTTAAGTGCGCTGCTCTAACGGCATGTTAATTTTTATTTCCAAGCATACAGTGTTACCATAGTTGGTATCACATAATTTTGTCTGAAGTTTACCTCTTGAAATGCAAAACTATTAAAATCTTACTTATAAGTATTCTACTGGCCAGTACATTGTCCCTATTTACTGTTCTATTAGAATGTATTATGTATATCTGCATATCCATATTGAATTTCTTTTTAAGCCTATGAGCAATATAGCCTAGTACTCACTACTTCCCTAGAAATTGAGCGTATCCTGGTGATTGCAGACATAAACACACTGGTGGCAGACCTTCAGCTGTTCTGATAAATGGTACAGTGTTTTTGTGTTTGTATTTTTTTTTTTTCAAATCAGCTGGGACAAGTCAGGTGACAAATGATTTCCATTAGCTTCAGCAGAATGGAAACAAAACAGATCAATACAAATGATTTGCAGCAAGTTTAGATCATAAATTTCCTTTTGCCCTTGTACATCATTTTAATATAGAAGTTTTTTTTTTCCTCTTCATAGCAGAGAAAAAAATCATTAGAGAATTGAAAATTCTGGTTACAGCAAACTGTCCCTGATTTAAGGGGAAACTATTTTAATGCACTGTTAATTTTCTCCGATGGAATATAATAATATTATTTTAAAAGATGACAAACTATAAAAATGTTAATGAACAGCATTTCAGAAAATTAATTTCACCTGTAAATTGTGTAAAAACCATAAAATGCTTACGTCTACAAAGTTAGCTTTGTTGTTTCTATTTTAATTTAAGATCTTTACTGGTTAAACTTTTGCTTTTAATTCTATTTCTTAAACATTTTCCTTATATTTTTTTAGTGAGTAAAAGTCTCCTCACTTCCTTTCCTCATTTTCAAAAGATGTGTTTTAGCTTCATGCACTATGTTGCAGGAATGATGAAGTGGAGAAAAGAAGGAAAAGATGGAAAAGGAGGAAGAGAGAGGAAAACAAATCAAATTTTCAAAAAGCACATTATTTCTCTTTTTGCCTGAATGGTTCCAAAATAAATAGCTTTCTTATACAGGTGTGGAGGAATTTGCAAAACCCATAGGACCACGCCCAATGGCTACCAGGGGATTCCTGGCAGTTAATAGAATATTTATTTATATGACTTTGTGGATCCATAAAAAGATGAGCATAAAACTGTCAGTCATGCTACATGCATCAAGAGTATCCATTCTGAATAATGTTCTGCTATACTCAAGAAAAATGTATGAAGACATTTACCGCACCCAGGGGACTCCCCCACTGCTGCAATGAGCAAGTATTTTTTACCTAAACAAAGAAGATGAAGTTCAGTCCTCACCACCACCTAAGAAATAGCAAGAGGAAGGTGGCCAGGTGCATGGTCCTGCTCTAGCTGACATCTATTGACTCATGGACAAGGGCAATGGGACAGTGACCTTGCTTTTAGAACCTTCCTCATAGTCAGTTAACCTTTCTGATGATTATAAAAGATTTCTTTGTAATTTAAGTCCAAGGATATAGCACAAGAAGAATATCAATTTGGGATGGCAATAGATAGGAAGAGAAGCAAACAGATATTATACTTACTTTTATGATCTAAGTAATTTCAAGTGCCAATTCTTTTTTGGAGTGGGCATGCCGGGGAGGATATGGGAATGAGGTCAGGTCCAGGATATTTTCTATGTCCCCAAGATGAGCTCTTAGAGGAATGCTTCAAGTTTTACCTAATTTTTTTAGTAGTTTGAAGTAATTTCTCCAGATTTTTGCTGTGGTTCATAGAGAGAGCCCTAGACCTGGTCTGAGAACCTGGGTCCCATTCCTGATTCTTTTCTTTGTTCTATGCTTGATCTGTAAAAATTATTTAAATAGTCTGGAATTTAGTTTTTGTTTTTAATCTGTAAAGTGGGCAAAATATTATCCACACTCTCTAAACCCTAATGCCTATAAGCATCTGATACCCAACCTGTCCTAATGGGTCCAAAGTGTCCATATAACAGTATAACATAATATTAATGAGTTGAAGTCTAGACCCTGACTGCTTGGATTCAAATCCAGCTTTGCGATTTACTAGCTTTTTTAACTTGGGCAAGTGACTCTCTGTGACTCCATTTCTTGAACTTTGAAACAGAAAAATAATTGTATCTACCAAATAAGACAGGGGAGGATTAAAGAAATTAATATAGTGAACTGCTTATAACAGCACCTGGATCATATAACTTTTAATTAGAATTATTATCATTATTGTTATCATCATAATTATGACAATGTGTGTACAAAAATAGCAAAGACATTTTGAACAGGATTTGAAGATTTCGGAGGAAGGGAACAGAGGCTTAAAAGTCATGTAAAAAAAGTGTTTTGCAAGAAAAAATGAGCCACAATCTATAGATCTGACATTTATGAAGTAACAGGGAACCTGTCTGAGTGTTCACCCAGCTTACTCAATTTCAACGCTACATAGGTCATGGATCATAAATAGTAGTGGAAAATTCATTCAGCACACAAGTGTCGTGTTTATTTTACCTCATCAGTCAAGATCGACAGTCATCAAACTATTGTAAAATAATCAGGGTTTTAATTCCATTGGCTTATTCAAGCTTCTTATATTCCAAGTAAATATTTTAATGAAATACATGTATAGAGGAAAGTTTACAAATCGTAAGTTAACAGATTGATGAATTTTCACAAACTGAACAAATCCACGTAAGCAGCATCCAGATCAGGAAATGATACATTATTAACACAACAAAAAGATGGCAACTTTAATTCATTCTCCTCACTATAAAAATTTCCTCTGTACCACCAAATACCAGTGCTTCTTTATCCATTCTGCTGCTGATGCACATTGAGGGCTTTGTTATTTTGTTATTATGATGATTATGATTATTATTATTACTATTATAAACAGTGCTTCTAAGAATATTTTTGTAAGTGCCTTTTGGTGAGCATAAGTGTGCATACTTATGGTAAGCATACATACCAGGAGTAGAATTTCTGGATCATTGGCTTCATACATAATTGGCTACAGTTCATAATGACAAAGACTTTTGTAAATCCAGTGTACATTTTAGCATCCCCACAAAAAATTGTTGGAGAACTTATACTACTCTACATATTTGCCAAAAATTGATATTAGAATTGTAATTTGGTCATTCTGGAGGACACGTCAATGTTATCACAATATGAAATTATTTCTCACTTCCCCCAATTATAATTAGCTTGAACACCTTTTCATGTCTAGAGAATATGTATATTCTCTAGAGTGAAATGCCTACTTGAATGTTTTGTTCATTATTTCAATATGTTGCTATGTCTCTTCTTGTTAATTTTAGGATAACCAAGTGCTATGTTGGATACAGGAATTATAAATAACTAAATCTGTGGCTTGATTTTCACATTGTGGATGGTATTTTGTGGTGATACCATCAATAATTTCTTCATATTAATGTAATCCAATTTACATTTTAATGTGACCAAAATGATCATTTGTCTCCAGTGTTTGGCACTGGTGAAATAATTCCATACTTCCTGGAAGTCCTGGCCACATCAATGACAAAACTCAGAGAATGATTAACATTCTTGCTTCCCCCTTGGAGTGGGAGTATAGCTTCCTTGGTTTATTCAAATGCAAGGTGAAATATAGAACATGAGCAGATGGGGCCCAGCAGAAAAAGAATAGTGATGGAGGCTTGCTAAAAATGGAGCCCCTTCAGTTTCCCTATCTCAATATTTGTATTCAAAGATTTTATCTTAGCCATAAATTATTCAGAAGCATATCCTCCAATAACACTCCAAACACAACCCATGTCCCTCAAAATCTCTCAATCTAGAACTAACACCAAACCATTCCTTGGTCTAAATTTTCTCTCTTTTCAGTCAGTCTATGTTCTTCAGAATGAGAGCACTCGCTTTCCTGTAGCGCCAGCATGGTGACCATCCAAAGTACTCCCTCCACAGAGTCTTTAATCTGTCAGCCCCTTTCTGCAAATCCTCAACCTGGGATCAGTCATACATTTCCCTTTGTTCTTTCACTTGGAATTTCAAGTGAATTTGAAAAATGCAACCACATGCAAATTGCAGCTAATGCAGACTGACAGTTCTGGGTCTGTACTTATATAATGAGCTTTCAGTATTCTGCCAGATTCTCAGTTTTATATTTTCCATATAATGCTGAAGGTCCTGGATTGTGGAGTAAGTCAAGGGGAAAAGCTACAGATCTGGAAAAGGAAGGAACAAAATTTCACTTTGCAAAATAACATGACTGACTTTGTACAAAATTCAAAAGAATACCTGCAATAAGTTTCAAATTAATATGATTTTATAATAGAGTGGCTGAAAGGAAACAAACACTCATTGTATTGGTCTACTGCAATAACAAACAGTTGAAAATCAAATATCAAAAATATCAGTTAAAATATCAAATACAAAATATCTGGGAATAAATCCAACAAAAATCATGTACCATTGACTTTGACAAGCTATGAAATATTATTTAGAGAAATGTAAAAGTAAATTAATGAGGGATGATGTTATGGTCAGGTTTGGAAGTCTTATTGTTAAATGATGAAATTTATCACTTCACTGAAATTAACGTGAAGTTCAAATTGTAATAGATTTTTAAGGTCCTGTCAAGATTGTTTATGAAAAGTGATGGCAAATCAGTCAAGATTCCCTTGGGGAAGAACGTGGCGAGACTTGTTCTGCAGATATAATTCCTTCATATAAAGTTATAGTATTTAGCATAGTATGGTTGGTTGTGGTTGGACAGACAGACAAATGGGCTGATGGAATCAAATTCAGATACCCAAGAGACCATACAGACATGTAACTTAACACAATGGGAGCATTGTTGAAAAGTGGAAAATTACAAACTTTTCAGCAAAGGTAATGAGACAACTGGGTATCCTCATTTGAAAAAAGGAAAATTGAACCCCAACTCACATGACTCAAAAATAATTTCCATGTGGATCTAGAACAAAATATAAAAAGCCAAATACTAAAGGATTTAACATTTAATATGGATTAGTATATTTATGACTTCAAGGTATACCAATATTGTAAACAACACAAAATCACTAATTATAAAGTTCTTCAAAATTAATACTTAGTCATAAAATTTGATCATAAAAAATGAGTTAAAGTCCGAAAATATATTACGAATGAGTTACAAATGCAGTACAAATGAAGATTTATAGCCAAAAAATATAAAGAACTACAAATCAATAAGAAAAATATAAGCAAAGCCTCCCACAATGCAAAAGATCTAAATAAAGAAGAAATTTGAATATGTAATCAACAATTGAGAAGCAGTTCAATATCTTTAGTCATCAAGGAAAAGCAACTTAAAGGTCCAATAAGTTGTACCCAAAAGAAGGCATAAAATTAAATTCCAGGTGTTAGAGTGAATATACAGAAACTCATACCATTACTTTGAGGGAATGTACATTTATAAAACTGCTTTGGAAAGCAGTTTGATGTTATCTAGCAATTTAAAGACATGCAAAACTCAGCAATTCTCCTCCTAGGTACATATACAGCAAGAATATATTCATATGTGAACTCAGAAACATGTGCAAGAATATTCATAGCAGCATTGATCACTAAACTGGAATGTACCCAAATGCCCATTAGAAGGAAAACTGGCATATAAATTGCGGTATATTCACATGCTAAAAATACTTTACAACAGTCATAAGAAAATAGAACTACAGATACATGTAGTAATGTGAGTTTATCTCTTAAGCATAATATTGAGCAAGAAAAGCTAGACCTGAATTAACATATAATGTGTAATTCCATTGGCATCGTGCTCAAAAATAGACAAAATTAAACTATTTCATTTAGATATGTATCTTAGGTAGTAATGCTACAAAGAAACTAGGGGGTGATTACCTTTAAATTGAGGATATAGTGGTTGCCTTTAGGAAAAAGAACAGTCTGTGATTGAGATAGGATTCTCAGGTTACTCATAACATTTTATTTCTTGACCTTGAAAGTGGTTATAGGGATACAGAACATAGAATTTTTAATGTCTTGACCTTAAAAGTGGTTACAGGGATGCTTCTCAGTTGTGCATTTACATTTTATGCAATTTTCTGTGTTTTTAATTTTTAAAATGGTTTAAAAATACCGTCAACATCTCATTTCCTTTACACTGTATTTCCATCTTTTCCTTCATTAACCTCTGTCAATTAATTTTATTTAAAAATATGAGAAAATTTAGTTAAAGGAACAGGGAAAAGAATAAAATCTACTAAGGGGTGCCGTAGAAACTCCATATGGGAAGGGAAATGTCATGACAAATACTCACTGCTGATTCAGTTGAGGGAGGTCATGTTTAACTAGCCTTCAGGAATTATTTGAAAATATTACATCCATAATAGATGATAGAAATTCAATGATGTAGTACCCTTGTATTTTTCTCCAGGCAAATAGCCATGTTACACATGAGAAATTAATGACTATGGTAACAAGTTAAATAAGTTAGAAATAGTGCTGGATAGAAAACTGACAGTGGCATTCTTTTTACTCACAGTCTAAAGACATAAAACCCTTCTTCCTCCATTGGCTTTTTCTGGAATAACCTAATAAGAGTCCAGCCATCCCGTTGGAACTGCTGAGGCTTTGAGGCCTGAAGGAATCAAGGAAGCCAAGATTCATTTACACTTTTACCCCCGGGGCCATCCCATTCAAAACACATGCTGATCCCTCTCAATCCCTCTGTATCTCTCACCCACGCAAACGCGCAGGCACAAACACACAAACATTTCTCTCTTCTTTCTTTTAAATTATCTTTTTCTTTTTTGATGCATATTCATTTTTGAGAGAGTGAGAGTAAGCTGGGGAGGGGCAGAGAAAAAGAGAGAGGGAGACAGAGGATCAGAAGCAGTCTCCATGCTCTAAAAGCCAAGCTCTGAACCCAAGCCTGACTGCGGGGCTGGAACCCGCAAACCTGAGATCATGACCTGAGCCAAAGTCAGAAGCTTAACCCACTGAGCCACCCAGTCACCCCCATTTCGCTCCTCTTCTTATCTTCTTTATTCATTCCTTTCTTTTTTTTATTCATTTTATTTTCCATCTCCCTGTCTAGAGAAGGGGGAGGGGAGAACTCTCCACCAGAGAGAAGTATTACTTAACTGCTAGATAGCAATTTTGCTGCTATACTCTCAATATACTGTGAGTTAAGGATTGTGGTCATCTATTTAACCAGTTCATAAGAAGAAAAAATTTCAGCAAATGTTTTCATTGTTTTGTGTTATAATAATCATTCTCTCAGAGAAGGAATATAAGGGAGATATGTCAGCTTCCATTTAAGCACATTGTTTTACCAAAGAACAGGAAAAAAATTATTTAGCAGTTATCTAAGCCATTCAGACAAGCACATTTTAAAACATCATAGAGACCGGTTTAGCCAATGTTGTTTGTTTTGGTGGTCTATGTGAATCGCAGTAACCAGACTATTTGCAAGTTCTCAATTTATTTTTACTTCTAAGACTGGTTTCTGGAATCTATTTGTTAGAACTTAAACACACAACACACACACACACACACACACACACACATTCATAAACATATACTACCAGAAACATCACAGATATTACATTAATTTTGACACAATATATCAGACTGACACTGAGGATAAACCATCATATCAGAACTGACTTTCTCAACACATTTTGAATGAAACCGTCTTTGAAGTATTGATATAAGTTTTGCTTGCGTATTACTTTGTTGGAAATTAGATTCAAAAATATACATTGTCATTATTAATAATCACTTGAAGGAAAAATTTTTATACGAGTGAACATAAATATCAAAACCCCAAATTAATAAATGGGTTCCTGGGTGTATTACCATGTATGGAGAATGTGGGTTTGTCATTTCTAGGAATATCCCACAAAACCAAGGCTGGGATTATTGTCTGTATTTTGTGCACCATTTATAATATTTTATTACTAACGTCCATCTTATTTTCCTTGCCTCCTTCTTGCCAGCCCTGCCCCATGATACATTGTGTGATGATAGAAATAATCTTTATTTGTGCTGTCCAATACATTAGCTAGGAGTCATATGTGACTATAAAGCACTTCAAATATGGGTAGTGCCAATTGGAATATACTGCAATGTAAGCAACAGACCACATTTCAAAAGTTAGTGCAGAAATTAGAAAGTAAAGTATCTTACTAAATTTTTTACATAGAATGCGTTTTGAGATGATAATATTTGGGGTACATTGGGTTAAATAAACTGATATTATTAACATTTATTGCACCCGTTGCTTGCTTTTTTTTTTAAAGGTGGTGACTAGGAAATGTAAAATTATATACGTGGTGGCATTTGTGGCTGTTTTGTGTTTCCATTGAGATAAGCTCTCTTATAAAGTCTGTGAAGGGGTGCCTGGGTGGCTCAGTCCACATAAGTGTCCAACTCTTGATTTTGGCTCAGGTCACAATCTTACAGTC
The DNA here is from genome assembly GCF_018350175.1 of Felis catus. Classification (NCBI taxonomy): domain Eukaryota; kingdom Metazoa; phylum Chordata; class Mammalia; order Carnivora; family Felidae; genus Felis; species Felis catus. The sequence continues at coordinate 26,290,884 of NC_058378.1, read as the reverse complement.
TCGAGATGGAGCCCTGGGTTGGGCTCTGCACTGAGCATGGAGCCTGCTTAAGATTCTGCCCCCCTCGGGGCGCCTGGCTGTCTCAGTGGGTTAAGCGGCTGACTTGGCTCAGGTCATGGTCTCAGGGTTCATGAGTTCGAGCCCCGCGTCGGGCTCTGTGCTGACAGCTCGGGGCCTGGAGCCTGTTTCAGATTCTGTGTCTCTCTCTCTTTCTCTGTTCCTCCCCTGCTCGCGCTCTGTCTCTCTCTCAAGGATGAATGAAGATTAAAAAATAATAAATAAAAAAAAAAGATTCTCTCTCCCTCTTTGTGTACTCCTCCCGAACCTGTGCATACACACAGTCTCTCTGACTCTCTCTTTCTCTCTCTCTCTGAAAAACAAAAACAAATAAATAGCTAGATAGTTAAATAAATAAATAAATAAAATGTCTATGAAAAATAATTTTTCATACATTGTATTTTGTAATACTGTATTCTAAGATTTACATTTTTAATTGTTATATTCTATTTAATAAATACTACTGTACCTCATAATTAATTATTTGAGACCTTTTGTTTTAGTGTTTGTTTGTTTTTTCTGATTTACTGCACTTTACAATTGATTATGTTAACTCTAATAACAACGTTTTATTATTAAGCTTGCCATAGAGAAATGTAGTAGAAATCAGTCATTCTTAGTCCTTTGGAAATATAGTCTAGTACTTTTGGGAAAATAACACTTTATTTTGAAACTGATTGAGTTAAAGTGTGCTTGCAAAACAGATAATTATTCAGAAGAGAGTATTAGCAAGTACTTAAATAAAATACTATCCTCTATGAAACTAATTGAGGTAATAATTCTCCTCTTTCCCAGAAATATTATTACAGCCATTTCAAATGAATATAAGTATTAGTTAGAATAATTGAAAATGTGAATTATGCCTCACAGTTTTGATAATAATATTTGTTGATAATATAATCGTTGATAATAATATTTCTAACTAAGAATCATATGACAGATTTGTATTGCATGTTTTTGTTGCTGGAAATAAAGGGCTGGGAAAATCTGTGGGAGCAAAAATAGATGTAAGGAAAGTAAAGTTATACAAATACACTTCTATTCTAATATTTATCCTTTGGGGAGGGTTTTGTTTTAAATATATCTGATATAAAAATGAATAAATAGAGATTATGTCAAATCAAATATCACAGCTCATATCAAAGTTCCTCCAATTATGGATATGTCTCTTCAGACAAGGGAAACAAAAACACATATTAACTATTGGGACTACACCAAAATAAAAAGCTTTTGCACAACAAAGGAAACAACAAAACTAAAAGACAACCTACTGAATGGGAGAAGATATTTGCAAATGATATATCTGATCAAGGGTTAGTATCCAAAATATATAAAGAACTTATATAACTCAACTCCCAAAAAACAAATAACCCAATTAAAATATGGACAGAAGACATGAATAGACATTTACCCAAAGAAGACATCCAGATGGCCAACATCAAAAGATCATCACTCATCAATAGGGAAATATAAATCAAAACTACAATGGGAGATCGCCTCGCACCTGTCAGAATAGCAAAAGTCAAAAACACAAGAAACAACAAGTGTTGGTAAGCTTGTGGAGATAAAGGAACCTTCTTCCTCTGTTGGTGGGAATGCAAGTTCGTGGAGTCACTGTGGAAAACAGTATGGAGATACCTCAAAAACTTAAAAATAGAATTAGCCTGTGATCCAGTTTCACACTACTGGGTATTTACCCAAAGAATGTGAAAACACTAACTCAAAAGGGTACATGCACCCCTATGTTTATAGCAGCATTATTTACAATAGCCAAATTATGGAAGCATCCCAAGTGCCCATCAATAGGTAAATGGATGAAGAAGAGGTGATGTAAATGTATATAATAGAATGTTACTCAGACATTAAAAACAAAAAGTCTTGTCATTTGCAACAACTTGGATGGAGCCAGAGAGTCTTATGCTAAGTGACATCAGTCAGAGAAAGACAAATACCATGATTTCACTTACACCTGGATTTAAGAAACAAAACAAAACAAACAAACAAACAAAAACAAACAAACAAAAAAAGAATCAAAGGGAAAAAGAGACAAACCGAAGAACAGACTCTGAACTACGGAGAGCAAACAGCTGGCTACCAAAGAGGAGGTGGATGCGCTTCGGAGAAATAGGTGATGGGGATTAAGAGTACACGTATGATGAACACTGAGTAATGTATACAATTGTTAAATCATTATATTGTACCTGAAACTAATATGACATTATTGGAATTACAATTTTAAAAATAATTTTAAAAAGACAAGAAATACGTGTTGGTGAGGAAGTAGAGAAAAAGGGCACCCTCATTCACTATTGGTGGGGAGGTAAATTGGTGCCATCATTGTGGATAACAGTAGGGAGACTCATCAAAAACTTGAAAACAGAATTACAGTATGATCCAGCAATTCACTACTAGGTATTTGCCCAAAGAAAATGCAAACACTTATTTGAAAAGATATATGCACCCTATGTTTATTGCAGCATTATTTACAATAGCCAAGATATGGAAGCAACCCAAGCATCCATCAATAGATAAACAGATAAAGAAGATGTGGTATGTACATACACACACATACACACACACACATATATGCACACACACACACTGGACTATTACCCAGTTATAAAAAAGAATATAATATTTCCACTTATGACAACATGGATGGAACTCCAGGGTACAGGATATTATGCTAAGTGAACTAAGTCTGGCAGAGAAAGGCACATACCACTATTTCACTTATACGTGGAACCTAAAAAACAAAACAAAACCAGACACGTTCTCATAAATACAGAGAATATACTGGAAGTTGCTGGACAGAAAGAGGTGGTGGGATAGTTGAAATAGATGGAGGGAATTAAAAACGATAAACTTCCAGGTGTAAGTAAATAAGACATAGAGATGAAAAGTACAGCATAGGGAATACAGTCAAAAATAATGTAATCACTTTGTATAATAACAGATGGTTACTACACTATGATGGTGAGCATTGGATGATATATACAACTCCCAGATCACTATGTTGCACATCTGAAACTAATACAATATTGTATGTGAACTATACTTCAACAATAAACATTTTTTAATTCAAAAAGTAATAAATACAGATATGTTAAATCAGATATCACAGCCCATCAAAAAGCACCTCCAATTTCACTCCCCAATGGCAACTCCTTCACTCTTTGTAATTTTGATATTCTGGTGGTCCTCACTTATTCTACATTATATGTTATCATGTCTATTTCTTAATCTATCAACTTTAATAAAAATCCATTATCTCTGAACAATTAAAGATAAAAACTTGAGTCCAATTGACTGCTATTTTCCCTTGACATCTTTTCATAGTAAATAGTTATATTTAACAAAACATAAGTTTTGTTTACTTTCATGTAGGTTACCTTAGCACCTTCAGAAAAATATATAATAAATATAGCCTAATATAATATATAATTTATTATATGTAATGTATAAAGTAATACCTCATAAGATAACATAACATAATGATATAAACTATTCCATTACATTTTATAAATTGTTCCATTAATTTATAACAGTATCTCTTTTTTTTTTTCAACGTTTTTTATTTATTTTTTTGGGGACAGAGAGAGACAGAGCATGAACGGGGGAGGGGCAGAGAGAGAGGGAGACACAGAATAGGAAACAGGCTCCAGGCTCTGAGCCATCAGCCCAGAGCCCGACGCGGGGCTCGAACTCACGGACCGCGAGATCGTGACCTGGCTGAAGTTGGACGCTTAACCGACTGCGCCACCCAGGCGCCCTTAACAGTATCTCTTAACTCATCATATTCCTGCTTTTTATATCTTCCTTTCCCCTTCTCATTTCTGTCATTTACATTTTAATTATCTAACGTATTTCACCTTTACTTTTTTTATTGCAACCATATCTAAGTGTTCCAAATATTGATTCTTCCATAGGTTCTAAAGTTCAAGCCCAGTAATAACATTTACACCATTATGATTATGTAAATATTATCCACAGCCAAACCAAATCACATTCTAAGGCTTTATATTTTTACCCTTACCTCAATATATTGACATTTAAAAAAATGATATGCTTATTTTTATTTTTTAATTAGATGCATGTATATGTTTGAAATATACTTTTATAACAGTCTGAGCATTACTTAGAATGCAGAAGGTAATAATATATCATGTTTTCTATACTTTTGATGTATATAGGACCAACAGGACTTTTTAGATCCAGGGTTTCAATCGCAGCATTAAACCTCTAAAAATCATTTGTATTACAAATATAAATTTATCACGTTGTAAGAATATTTGACCAGAAATTCAGTAACACAGTATTATCTAATGAAAATAAATTAAGGGGGTTTTCTAGTCAGCAAATACACATGAAAATTAAAGCTAAATTTCAGAAAACATTCTGAGTCTTTCAAGCCGTAGAAATTATTAATATTTTCTTTTGATAAACATGCTCTTGATTTTCACACAAGGCATAGTTGAGATGGGAACCAGAGAGCAGCTCCTTTGAAAAAAAGGCAAAGTGTAATAATTCTACTGTTTTCTTTTTATGATGTGTATTTTTAAATTATTGATGGTTTTAAAAATTAGTAAAATATCTAATAACTATCATTTGTTATTAAACCGTACAAGTGGTTATGAAAGGAATGCTAATGGTAATAAGATCACCTTTCTGATTCCATGTGCCTGGAATTGTGGGAAGATAAAGCATTGCCTTTTAAGACTACTGTATGGACACGTCTCCTGACCAGTGGTAAGATTGTTGACACTGGACAAAGAGACAAACCTTTTTGAGTCCCTGATGGAGGTGAGCTGCCACACAGCAGGGAGGTGGAAGTGAGGTGAGGAGTATAAAGCAGTGACCTTGGGGCACCTGGGTGGCTCAGTCGGTTGAGTAACTCTTGATTTCAGCTCAGGTCATGGAATCAGGTCCCATGTCAGGATCCATGCATGCTAGGCATGTAGCCTGCTTAAGATTCTCTCTCTCCCTCTCTTCCTCCCCTGCCCTCTCTAAAAAAAATAAATAAATAAAATAAATAACAAAAGCAGTGAGTTTGTCACATCCTATTTATAATTAATGGGAAAGTTAACAAATGCCTATAAAATCTATGGAAAATAAATGCCCATTAAAATGATAGGGAAATGATTTTTCTTCATAACATGGAGCTCTCCCTATAATCAATGTGATTTCACTTCCTTACTATGCATTTTAAAGGACTTCAGCCATCCCGGTACCTTCTGGATTACTTTTGTCTTCGTAAGCACAGTCTGCCTCACCCCATTTTGACTGATAGAACACATGGCTAAAACAAGACATAGAAGAATGGGCCAAATAATCTGTAACCGAGTTACCATTCATTAGAAGAAATGTTTCTTTTCACCTTGGGATATTTAGAAACAGGAAAGGAAAGTCTTGGAGAGGAAGATAGAGCGTGAAGCACACGGAGGGATTAGGAGAAGTAAAAGGAAAGTGAAATCACCTGGGGAAAAGTTGTGTTGTAACACCCCCTGTCACAAAATCGTGTGGTATGTGCTCCTCCACAAATGGTGGTGTGCTCCATGGGCACACCAAGGTTGTTGATAGACTGGAGACAAACTTCCCCACTTTGGAGTCCATTAAGCATGTCAGACTGAGAATTTATCTTGAAATACTACATTTGTTTCTAGTTAAGACTGAATGCTATTTTCACCTATTCATAAAATCTCAGTTGCAACAATTCCCTGAGGACATAGTTCTTCACGTGAGTGAATTTTTATCTGGCTTTATTTTATTTTATTGTGTTAGATACGTATAGACTAGAGGGAGTTTTTCTGTAGATGACTAGTTTATGTAGTTGTGAATACCTAAGAGATACGTCTATAAATGATTCAATTTATAGGATTAATTACAAAAGGTACTAAGATTACCTTTACAAATTGAACTAAAGTTATGAAAAAATGGCAACAAATCTAAGAGAAAAATTGATATGCCTTAGATCAGATACTGATCATTACTGCATTCTGACTATAGAATCTACATAAACATAGCAAATTCAGGCTCCGGATCTATTTAAATACTGTAACACTCCCCGAATTTATCACAATCACATAAATACCTGCATAGAATAACATCGTGCTGATACTATATATACTGTCTAAGGTACTCACTTATTCTATTTTTTTTTTTATGTTAGCTAACGGATTGGTTCACTAGAGGCCACAGAACCCAAGATCATAGCAAATACATTTCTCATGCAAAAATGCTTTAGCGCTGGCAGTGATTCTGACAATTTTTTCCAGGGCCTCTTTAAGAGCAGGACTGTAAAAAAAAAAAAAAAAAAAAAAAAAAAAAAAAAAAGAGGAGGCTAAAATCTAGTACCATTAGCCACTATGGAGTAAATATCTTAAAACAGCTGATAATCCTAACACTCTACTGACACTGTAGTATGGTAACAAAAGAACGTACACCTGGATGTTATTGTTCGCTTTTGCTATGTAGAAAACGATCCCAAAGCTTAATGGCTGAAAAACGTTTATTAGCTCACAACTGCCTGGGTTTTAAGTATAGGCTTGAATCAGTTAAGCGGTTTTTCTACTGATACTGCTTGGGCTTACAGACCCACCATCAGCCAACTATAAGCTGATTTGTCTAGCGTGAACTAGCTCATGTGTCTGGAGTTAGTGCTATCACCTGGGGTTATGACCAGCAGGCTAGTCTGAGCTTATATTCATGGTGGTGGTCACAGTTTTCACCAAAACACCAAAGTATGACAAATGCCAAAGCATAAGTCCATCTTTGCGTCACATCCACCATTGTCCCATTGTCCAAAACAAGTCACATGATCAAGCTAAGGATAAACTTTAGTCTTTCCAAGAACATGGATATGAACACTTGTAAATAACTGAGGGGCTATTGCTATTACAACCCATAAATCCAGAATAATGGTTTGCTAATAAAATAGAAAACAAATCAGATCTGTCCAGTGCCCTAGTTGAGCCAAGTTAATACATTAATTAATAATGCATTTTTCTTTATCCATTCATTAATATATTCAACTATTGATTCATTAAATTCATGGCAAAAGGTAGAATTGAAGCACATGAGTTAGAATTAAATCCTAACACAAGCTTTCTGTTCTTTCCTTCCCCACTCCAATTGAAATATTTGCAACTGAATGATTAAATATGCAGCGGGGGGGGTGGGGGGGGCGGGGGGGGGGGGAACAATATGGCTGTCCTAAAATGGCATCCTGAATCCACACACCCTCCCAGCCGTATGGAGTTAGAACAAAGAGAGACATAATAATACACGGGAAAAAGGATTGCAAGATGTAGAACAGCAGATGAACATCTTAACTCTAATACACAATAACCCCACAAACTATTAGCTTTGCTCTTATCCATTTCAAAAATTATCTTTATATAAATAGAAGAGCAGAAGGGGTGAGACAAATTGAGACTAGGTTTAAGAAAGAAATGAAAACTTTCACTTGAGAAACAATTTCATAGCCAATATCATTTGTAAATGATAAAACCCAATGCTGGGTATACATCCTGCTTAGGTAAAATGGTAAAACCTGTATAAAATGTTGCGATGTTATACAGAAAGGATGAGGAAAATATCACTATATACCAACAGTCCCACACCTAAGAAAATATCCTAAGAAAATTATTCAACAGTATTCTCCATCTGTAATAAACTATTTTGAGAAACTGAAAGCAATTTTAGAGAAATAGCTTAAATTATAATTTAACATCAAGTTAATTAAATAGCCCTTTAGGGTAGTAATTATGAGGATATTCAAACATAGAAAATATTTAACATATAAGTACCATTAAGTGAAAATGGTAGTATATATTATTGTAACTATCTGTTTTATATACACACAACAACTATATGTATATAAATGTGAAAAAAGCTCTGATGAGTTAGAGTGGTTGACTTCATACATAACTATTTTAAAAGAGAAAGTATTTATATCTCTTTGTATTAAATTTGACATATAGCATCACTCTGTAAACTAGCTGTATCCTAATTCTTTAACCAAATTCATAAAAGCAATCTAAAATAAAAGCAGAACATATGAAACCGGTTCTATAATTTAGTTACCCATTGTTTCGATTCAATGTCATTAATTGGTTACATAGTGCAGTGGGTCGATCTATTAAGGTTTGCAAATTTTCCTTTTTGTGTAAACAGTTACTCAAAAAATAAAATAGA